>NW_006159667.1:1077902-1080192 GCF_000334495.1 Tupaia belangeri chinensis
TTCCAGAGAAGATAGATAAATAATAATGTTTCATAAAGGGAACAGCTTTCCAGAAGGAAAATATTTAAACTTGTCGTTTAAGGAATGAGTGGCGATGACATCTTTATTATAGAATAAGTAAAAATTCCCCAAAGTACCGAAGAATTTGATTACTCCATACGATTCCTAAGGCAGGCTCAACAATATTTGCATCCACAAGATTTTATTTGGGTTAGGTGCCATCATTTTCAATCATAAGACCCTCACCCTAAATCAATTCCCTGAGATTTCTACCACAGCCATTCAGAACACACAAAAAAGTAGTTCTCAACCCTAACCCTAGCTCCACATGAAGCAGATGAAGGCTCTGGGGGGGTGGGGTGGGGGCGGGTGGTGAGAGGAAAGAAAGGAAAAGAAAAGCTACCCAAAACCTACCCTCAGAAATTCTGATTCACAGACCTGAGGCATATATACTGAGAAACAGGTCCCTGGGTGATTCCGACTTACCCCAGGGGTTGAGCACCTTTGCATTAAAAGCATCCATACTTCACATTTTTCATCCACATTGCTCTGCTGACTGAGCTCTGCTGCTACAGTCAAACCCGAAGCCAGCAATAATCGCTCCCAAAACCTACCCTCAGAAATTCTGATTCACAGACCTGAGGCATATATACTGAGAAACAGGTCCCTGGGTGATTCCGACTTACCCCAGGGGTTGAGCACCTTTGCATTAAAAGCATCCATACTTCACATTTTTCATCCACATTGCTCTGCTGACTGAGCTCTGCTGCTACAGTCAAACCCGAAGCCAGCAATAATCGCTTCTGTTCCATGATACACAGATGAATGACTGTGATTCTTTGGGGGCTCTAATTTAGTGAAGTTGAGATGCTGATGAGTTCATGGCTTTGTTTCTCATTAGGCTTTTATTGCATTCCAAGTTGTGTGTGCTTTTCATTCCATGATTCCAAATCAACATAAAAAATAAATGCTTAAAAAATACCCAAGCTACTTGCTAAGGAAAGTAGTTTTCTTTTTCTTTTTTTTTTTTAAAAAAAGCCTTATCCATTCAACAGATGCATGTTGAATAAAAAACGGATACCCACCCCGCCCCCCACTACACATACACACAGACACACATGCCCATACCCATTACAAACAAACACTGCCTATCTCCCTTAGAGCAAGAAAGATTACAGAGCATGTTCTTGTCCTGAACCTGAAAACAACACCTGAGATCTGTGCTTGCAGGCAAGGAGAATTAGGGAAGAGTACCTGAGCACAGCTTAGCAAGGAGGAGTCTGCCAGGAAGATGTCCAACTGCTTTCCACTGGCAAATAAGAAGGGGGTGAAGGGAACAATCACTGTACCAAAAAAAAAAAAGTGTCTGTCCACTTGGAGGCTCTCTTCTGCGCAATCTTTCAACAGCATGACTTTAAAATGTGGGCCAAAACATCTGTTATCTATTTCTAGAGCAGCATTTCAGAGACCATCTTCCTCATCAGCAACTGCCTGATTTCTTGCCCAGAGGCAGGTACTTAAGCATGTCCAGAGCACCTTGGCCAGCAAATTCACCATGTATGAAACCTTCAGAGCTAAGACAAGAAAGGGGCTTCCACAACAAGAGAACCAAATTCAATGAAGGTGTGGCATTTTCATTTCTATTGGGCTGTTGGGAAAGTCGTGATGCATTTTTTGCATAAGAAAACAGAGAGAAATACTCATCACTTTCCCGACAACCTAGTACATCGCCTCCATGGCTATCCCTGGGAACCATGAGGTTAGAATGCTGAGTCTTATCTACTAATCTGTCATTTACCCTAAGATGAGTTACTGTGTCCCTCAACGGGGCCTTTTGGGTGGATTTATTACCGCCCACCCAGGGGTGGAACAGCTAGAGGCTTCATTAAAGCTGCACAAGCTCCAAGGGGTCCCTAGAGGATACAGGCCAAGGGAGGGCCTATGATTATCACCGAAGAAATCATGGCAGTTGTCTGGGCCTCAGAAAGCACCCAGCACTAGGGAGAAGCAAGTTATTAAAAAAAAGACAATAAAATAAATAAATCAGCCTTCTGGGCTCACATAAATATTTTGCTAATCAGTTAAAGGACAGTAAAGGGAATATAGAAAGAGTGCCTAACATTTAATGGGATTTGGGTAAAATATTACACTTTCCAGAAGTTACTCAAGTGTGGCAGGGACTCTATGAGCTAAAATTACTTTTTCAAATGACCAAGATACTAATTTCTTTCTCAGAACCACAGGGAAGGACCCATACAAGCACCACAGTATCGTTAAATGATACTGAGCC
>NW_006159667.1:1080349-1104563 GCF_000334495.1 Tupaia belangeri chinensis
CTTTCCTTTCCTGAAATTGCAGGCACATTTCAGCACAGACCCACTGCTTGGTTTCATCAAAATCGAACCAGAGGGAGCCGGTGGCGCTCCAAGCTACACACCTGTGCACAAATTAAAATGTCGTCACTCACACTTCCTGTGCATCAAACACAACCCTGCGAGTGTTCTTCCAAAGCCCACTATTGGCTTTTACAGACAGCTCTCCAGCACCAGTAGGAGTGGGGCGGGGAGAAAATACACTGGCGTACTAAGTTAGTAACGGAAGAGCAGCTCAGCTGAGCGCCATGAACACTGACAAGGCACTGTACCCAGGTCTGCATTTGTCAGGGGCTGCCTTTTTGCTTTAAAGTATATCTGAGATGTGGACTTGAGGTTAAGGAGCCCTCGACAACTTGAGCCTACCCTCCTTGTAAATACCACACCACTTCTTGAGATCAAACAAGACTTTCAGGCCCAAGTTTCACACACAGAGACAGAACAGCTGTGGAAAACCCTCATTTGTCTCATTTCCTGCCAACCCAGCACTGGCAGCATCCTCCTCCTCCAGTATATTCTTTAAAACTAACAACATTGGTTTTAATTAACTGCTGGTCACTAACAGTGTTACATTTTAATCAAATATAAATGCTTTGCATACACTTACTTGGGGGCAATTATTTTCATCACAATAAGGTGCAATTTAATAATCTGTCATGTAATTGTGCAAACACAAGTGCATGGCACTGTGGTAGTGTCTGAGAGAGAAGCTCGTGGGCCAAAACAAGGAAATACTGCAGGCTGCATCCATGGAGCCTAAAGTGTCTCCAAATCTCCCAGCCAGGGCAACAGAAAAGAGCAGTGGTCCTGGGGAGAGTCAGCTACCTACTCTACCTGTTATTTCAGACACAGCAAGTTCAACTCTTGGGGAGGAAGGAGCCATTCAGGCAACAACACACCAAGGACCTGGATCATAGCCTGCTCCTAAGTAACACACACAGATAAGGAAGAGGTGATTAGACAGTGTACCACCAGTGGGACTAAATATCAGCCCCGTTGGGAGCACAACGTAGCAGTAAGAATTTCATAGACTGTACTGCAGCACAACTCACCTACCATCTGAATAGACCTTTTTGTGCTTTCTCCTTCAAGGCAAATCTTGGTTTTAAAAATGAAGACATAATCATAAAAGGTGGAAATAATCTGTATATCCAAAATAGGTAAAAACTGGTTAAATTATGGTATGACATTATTAAAAACATAGCCATTGAAAATCATGTTTCAGAATATTATTTAAAGGCCCGGGGAAATCTTCGCTTACAAAATATGAACAGAGGGAACCAGCAGTTAGCATAATGGCTATGTTGCTGGACTCCCACGTAGTCGACAGCGGTTCGCGTCCTGGACTCGGTGGCTTAAAACTCACACCGGGCGCGTGTGCGTGTGTGCCCAAGATCCCGAGAGGAGAATGGAGGAGAAGGGATTGCAGTGTGACCATCCCCCCAGGGGGTGATTTCTCGCTTTCTGTCTCTATGTCTCTCTCTCTCTCTGTCTGGCGAGCGCACGCACCCTATAGCGAAAACTTCCCCCCCCCCCAAAAAAAAAACCATGAACAGAGAAGTTGTTGAGAAGGCCATGAGATATTAACAATGCTGATAGGGCTTCTGGGTGGAGGGATTTACGCAATGTATGTTTTCTTCTTTAAATTTTCCCAAATTTATAAAATGAGTATGTTACACATTTATAATCACAAGAAAATTTTCTAGCATACAGAATTATATAAAGATGAAAGCAGAAGCAGAAGCCATCTAATGGAATTAATGTATGAAAATAATGAATGAAAATTAAATTAATAATAAACTATCTAGAAGCAGGTATTCACAGGGCTTGGAAACTTCTTATTGAGACTCTTTGTTAAAAAGGGAGAATCTAATCTCTCCTTAGGGTTGGCCTGATTGTTCAAAACAGTGAGATTATTGCCAGGAAAATACTATTAGAGATAGAGGTCACCTACTTATCTGTAAACCTCCATTAGATATATAAAATTAGAGTCTCTCTTGATAAAAATTATGGTGCAAGAACTATTTTAATGTGTCAAAATACATTGAAATGGTAGTAGAAAATACTTTAATTTGTAAAAATATGCTCAAATAACAAAGTATGTGTAATAATAAGAAATATGGGCCAGTAGGTGGTGTCAAGGTAAAGCAGCTGTATCCGACATGACTGACTGCACAGTTCAAGTCACAGGCCCGGCAGCTGGGTGTGTGCATGTGTGCACAGAATGTCAAGAGAAGAATGGAGAAAGGACTGTGGTGTGGCCACCTCTCCTTGGGGGTGATTTTTCACTTTCCCTTTCTATCTTTCTCTGTTTCTCTTTGCAAGTACATGCACCCTACAGCAAACCAAAGGAACAAAACAATAAAGATAAACAGGTGCAGTGCTTAATAGTACCAATTGTTTTAAAAAATGAATTCTGAGAAACAAGACTATGGGAGAAGGTCACCAACTTCCCAACCAACATGCAAGGCCATAAGTACATTTGGAAGGAGTTAAATCCTGAGTCTTCCATTTACCAGAAAAGGAAACTTGAGCAAATCACTGAGTCCTTCCCAAACCTCTGTTTCCTCTTCCATATAAATACATTTAAAAGTAAAAATAAAAAAGGAAAGAAGATGGAAGGAAGAAAGAAAAAGAAAAGAAGGGGGTGAGGGTTACACAAGACATTGCATGCCCAGTGCCTCAGACTCTGCCTGGTCTGCCTCAGCCTTCCTAAGTATCCAGCCACTGCCTTTTCAGATTCTGTACATAATAAGCAAACTTCCTCCACAAGAAAGAGAATGCGCCACCTCTCCTTGGGGGTGATTTTTCACTTTCCCTTTCTATCTTTCTCTGTTTCTCTTTGCAAGTACATGCACCCTACAGCAAACCAAAGGAACAAAACAATAAAGATAAACAGGTGCAGTGCTTAATAGTACCAATTGTTTTAAAAAATGAATTCTGAGAAACAAGACTATGGGAGAAGGTCACCAACTTCCCAACCAACATGCAAGGCCATAAGTACATTTGGAAGGAGTTAAATCCTGAGTCTTCCATTTACCAGAAAAGGAAACTTGAGCAAATCACTGAGTCCTTCCCAAACCTCTGTTTCCTCTTCCATATAAATACATTTAAAAGTAAAAATAAAAAAGGAAAGAAGATGGAAGGAAGAAAGAAAAAGAAAAGAAGGGGGTGAGGGTTACACAAGACATTGCATGCCCAGTGCCTCAGACTCTGCCTGGTCTGCCTCAGCCTTCCTAAGTATCCAGCCACTGCCTTTTCAGATTCTGTACATAATAAGCAAACTTCCTCCACAAGAAAGAGAATGCCCTTGGCCCATCAAAACATTCTGGTCTGTTTGGCAGTTGGAATTCATATCATAAATTAATAAACCCACAAACTGACTTTTAAATCACATCTTTATTTATTCAGCATAAATCAGCAAATCAGTCAAATCAACAGCATTTCTCAGCCTATAAAGTTCAGAGCTAAGCTCTGGAAAGAACTAAGCAGAAAACCTAGTGCTAGGCCTTAAGGAAAAGGACAGGCATTCTTCCTCATCAATCTTAGCCGGAGTCATCCCTTAACTCTAAGGCTGAACACAGCACTTCAGTCGCAATTCGGAAGGTACGTAGGCACGTGGGGACGCGGCTGTGCTTTATCCTGAACCTCCGGCAAGCTCCCGGCTCTTCTGCATGTAGTGCACAGCACCTGGATTTTCTTCCAGTCATCTGAGGGCTGCTTGCACATGCCGGAGGCAAGTGCATCCTTTCACCTGCATCTTTTTTCTGCCTTACCAAGTTCAGCTAATATGATCTCACATGAGGTGTGAACCCAGATCTAACAAGGCATCGCTTCACAAACCTTTCCTCTTTTTATCATGAAGTGAAATTTGCCCTGAAACTACAAATAACAGGTCCCACCTAAACATCAGCTCAAATAGTGTTATAAACCCTAAGAAACTCTTCTATTCCCTAGAGAACCCTGTTCTCTGAAGCAGATAAATTTCTTCAGGCAGAACACTCATATCTCCTTTCACTGGAATCCTCAGGAGGTGTTCTAAGCTACAAGGGACATGTCTGGTTAGCAGCTGGCTCGGAGACCTGGGAGAGGAAAAAAGCTCATACAGAAAATAACAGTGGTATGACTGTGTATAAGTCTGGCTCAAAAAAGAAAAACGGCATTGTCAGAGACCCAAATCCTAGACAGACCTCTTTCAGAAGGAAGGCCCCCTTGACCACTGAGCAGAGAACCATCTTGAATGGTGCTTCTCAAATTGAGGTGCAATAGAAATATCTGGGAATTGTGAAAACTGAGCATTCCAGGCCCCAATCACAGAGATGTAAACATGAGCAGCTTACAAACTACACCTGAAGAAAAGCTAACCCAGCCTCTATTCTGGGAGAAAGGTTCCACTGGATTTCATTCCAAGGGCTAACAGGACACATACCTGTGCATCTGAGTTAGAGCTTGGAGGGAGAGGAACCACGAGGAGACGGGCAGTGGCAATCAGGAGCAGACCCCAAATACACACCGCAACTCAGCTGCTCAATCGAAATATACAGCATCAGCAGAGATCCACTTAATCTTTGTCCTCAGAGCGTCCTGTGTAAACCCAGAAGGCCTAAAGCTCATTTGAAGCAAATGAGAAGCAATAATGTTGGGGCAGCCATATTTGCAGTGAATCTCACAGTTAACAATCAGATGACCTGCCCTTGTAGAACTTCGCATCAGGGGATACCTTAGAACTGTACATATGAGCATCATTTTCCTAGCAGGGAGGGAACAGAGGTAAAAGAGATGTTCCAAGGTCAAACAGCAGCCAAAAATAGCAATGAGTGCCTGCTCCTCAAATCACTTCAGTGGCACCAGGATGCTGAAAGATATATGAGCGTATGGATGGGAGAGTCCAAAGCTACTTCCTTAGATTTTGCATCCTCCAGGTCTCCTGATGCATAATGATCAACATGTCTACTACACTGAGGGGCTTCACATTCCTGAATTAGCAGTAGCAGTGGGCTATTAGGCAGAAAAAAATCCAGTGTCAATGTGGACTTTAGATAAAGGGGGGAAATTAACCTCTTCACTCCCTTATATCTATCCCGACCACCACCAAAGACCAAGATACAGGGAGGACAGAGAGAGAGGCAGGGGAAAACGGGAGGAAAGACATGGGGAAAGGCTGGAAAAAAAAGTGTCTTGAAGCTATAACTATCTATGGTCCACTTCCTCTCAAGGGCACCAAGGCAGTAAACCTTGAACAACTGGAGTTTTGAAATCTTGCCTCACGGGTTAGTAACACTACAACTGAAACCCAACATCACAAACGCGTAAGCCCGAGAGAAGCTCTTCCCCACCACAAGTCAGCCTCACATCCTCTCTCATTAGAAGGCTCAAGGCTCCTGCAACCAGTGAGGTATTTTCTGCAGACTTAGAAATTGTTACCAAATAACATACTGATTTATGTAAATTCTGGGACCAGAAGAATATTGGTCTTGCTCATACTGTACAAAATGTAGTTTTCTACAACATGAAACTGCCTTAATAAGCAGCCTAAATGCATGCGGTTGCTCCAAAAACTAGAGCAATACACTTATTGTTGGCCATGTTTTAAAAAGTGAATTCTGGTTAAAGATGGCACTGTTTCTGGCTGAACCCAAAGTAAGACAGCTAAAGGGCAACAGTCAACACTGACAACACTGAACATTCATTTGCAGGCCCATGCAGCAATGGAAACAGAGAACAGAGGATTGAAGAACAACAAAAGACAAGGGGAATACAGGCACAGCAACGAGCTCCTTTGTAAGGTGTGCAGTAACAAGTAATGGAATGACCAAATTGTGTTGACCAGGAGTGACCTCATCATTCAAATCCAAGATTACAAATTCCTTCTCTGGACTCACTCGATGGGGAGGGGAGCAGAGCAGGTGGAAATACAAAGAATCACTTTGCAGGGTGGAGATGGAGGAAGGAGGGTAATCCAAAAGACTTCAAATAAAAACTAAGGTAGCAAGAGCACTTATCTATACTCTCAGCATTATGACATTTCCAGAAATATTGGCAAGTCAAAAGCACAGAAACACACAAATAATCCAACAAACAACAATTCCGAGAACCATGAAGTGAGGAAGACAGTGTGCTTGGGGAAAAGAGAGAACCAGGTCACAAGTCTCCAAATCCACTAGCTCTGAGGAAGTCAGAAGAACAAAGAGAAAGCATGTTCCCCCCTGAACACGTTCAATTATATTCCTAGACAGAGATATTAAGCACTATCAGCTTCTGCCCTCCGAACTCATTTCTTGCTGGATGATACAGGTGAGAGATGAAAAGCTGTAGGATTTTATTACACTGAATTTTCAGTTTGTCAGGTTCCATCTAAAATATCAAGTACCCTGAGACTAATTTGTATCTTTCAGAATTGAGACATCTCAATCCAAAAGACACATTCTCCACCTGCCATAGTTTATGAACACCTAATAAGAACGATGGCCCCAAATGCTGTTACAAACTGAAGAAACGCAATGGCTTCTCCACTGAGGAGCTTACATTTGCCTGCACTTGCTAAAACAGAGTGCAAGCTCGCCAGGAGGACTATCTCTTGGCATGCAAACAGGACTATCTAGGGCTGAAAGCTTCCATCAGAAAAGAGGACTGGGAGGGGGTGAGGGAAGGAGGGGTAAAGGCAAAAAGCTTTAAGAGCAAGGAGGCGGGCACCAGGAACAATCTGTGAAGGAAGACAGGACAGAACCTAGCTCAACTGGCGGTGGGGAGGAACCCTGGATGTTTTCCTCAGGAAAATGCTGACCTGGTGGTTTAATACACACTGAAAGGAATAGAAAAGGACTGGGATAACTTCTTTCCCCTTTATAAGAAATAAATAAAATAAGCTGCCTTGAGTGATGTCAAGTCTCCCTCCTCTGAAAGTACAAACTGGCCTAATAATCCTGGGTGTCCCAATAGCCAAAACCAGCAAATGGAGCTGTCTGCCAATTCTGCCATGCGGAACACAGTGCACTCACTCCGCTGCAGCTGCAGTAAGTGGTAGAGAGGAAAAGGGGTCCAATAAGGATTGGGCAACAGGCGAGTCTGCACCTCCACCCACAGGGCCAGGTCTCAGGCCAGAGCCTGCGGGAGCCAGGAGGCTGGAAAGGGAGCCCGGGCAGCAGTACATCAGCAGCCCCTCCACAGAGCTGCACCCACAGCCTGCGCATGCTGGTCGTTCTAAAACAGGCCCCTCCAGCTGGAGAAGCAGATGCTAAAGGCAGCTCCATATGAATAAGAATGTGGCTTTCTCCCTAATTTCAGCCCACGTTATGAAAGCCCAACAGCCCATGATAAAAGTCTAGCCTTCCTGGTTATGATGAGGAAAATGTCCTGGGAATGATGGGTAGGATGAGAAAAATCAGGTGTTAATGTAATCTGCCCGTCCCCAAATTTGAACAATGAGTAAGCATGGCCAATGAGATGCAATGAGTCATTATATAACAAACACCTGAGTATCAACTATGTGTTAGGCAGTTCAGCTAGCAACAGATATGAAGAAATGAGAAATCTACTTGACCCAGAAAATCAAACTGAGTAGCGATGGGGGAAAAGGGCAGAACACAACAATGAAAACTATTTTAAAGCCCCGACTACGGACATCCATTTATGTAGGTTATCCAGAAGCGGCGGCACAGCAGAAGCAACGAAATTCTGGAGACCGATGTCAGAAAACAAAGGTGCAGTAAGTACCCCACGTGTAGGGGTTTCTTCTGCGTAGCCTCACTAAGAGCCCAGTAAAGTGAAAGAAGGGTGAAGTTCATCAACTGGCATCAAGCAGGGCAATGAAAAGGTAAGAAGCACAGTCTCCAGAATGTCTTCAAGAGATCCCGTTGTGAAAAAGCAACACACCAGGGTGGCCACCAATACAAAACTGAGCCAGGCAAAAGCATCTGCAGCAAACAGACAGATATCACAGTAGATGGTGAGATTAAGGACTGTAAAATGTGAACAACCCATAAACTGACTGCAGATTTTCAAAGGAAGACTGAAATGAAAAGTGACATCAAAAATATGCCTAAACAATAGGCCTGTCATTTGCTAGGGAAAAAGCAAGCATCTGTGTCCTTCAGCTTCCCCTTCTAGACTCAGTTCTGAAAAGCCTTTGCTAGAACAGTGACATGAACTGCTGCTTCATCTGTAACCCATCACCCAGTCAAAAGTCCACCTGGTGACCAGCACACACACACACGTCACAATTACAGATTCAGTCGCTAAAAGAATAAACTGCTTACTAAAAAAATAAAATAACTTCCCAGACCTATAGTGCCTGTAACACATGAGGAACTTAAATATTTGGTGTCTCAACTAAACAAAATTTCCCCAGTACAAAGCTAATTAGCCCACCAAGGAATGAAGCTCACAACCCTGGCCTGCAAAAGTGCAAAGCACTGGATGACTGCGCTCAACTTGTCTAGAATATAAATGTTATGCAAAAAAAAAAAGAAAAAGTAATTTATCTAAACACAGTGTAGGTAGCTCTGCAATCAGTATCTCATAAATAAAGAGAGAAAGATGAAGGGAAAACGCTCTAATTGATTTTAAAATTAGTTCCAAGCAAAGAAATAATCTGACAACCAACAATGGCCTGCAAAAGTGCAAAGCACTGGAGACTGCCGCTAACCTTTCTAGAATATAAATGTTATGCAAAAAAAAAAAGAAAAAGTAATTTATCTAAACACAGTGTAGGTAGCTCTGCAATCAGTATCTCATAAATAAAGAGAGAAAGATGAAGGGAAAACGCTCTAATTGATTTTAAAATTAGTTCCAAGCAAAGAAATAATCTGACAACCAACAAGGTCGACAACAGTAAAAAAATATATAGCCCTCAGTAAAAAGTGCATCTAAAAACTTCAATGAATCAAGATACCTGAACGATTATGAAAGGAAAATATTCAGAAGAACCAGAATTAGAGTAAAGGTGTTAAATGAAAGTCAATTGGGGACCAACCTTCAAACGCACTTAAAATCCTGAAATTAACCCCTCTGGTGGACTGAACACAATCTGTGCTGTGCTAATGGAATACACAGTATGAGAAAAACCAGCACACACAGAGAGGTAGGGCTACTCAACTCAATGACAGCAACTAGATTGAAACTGAGACTGGGGAAGAGGAAGTGCCTACAGAAAACTAAGCCATGTGTGACCTAGCCAGCAAAACAAGCAATCCAATTAGGAGGTAGAAAAAAAGGAGTGTGAAATACCCCCGGGACCATTAGACATTGGCTCACGTAGGAATAACTATCAAAGCAGGCAAGGAGATGAGCATAGGCTGGAAGGTAGTAAAAATGATGCCCACTCAAGAGCAATATATGGAATTAGGTCTTGTGCCTTAGCAAATATGTTGATTTAAACATGTATTAAATGCCTACTGTATTAACAGCACTCTGCAAGATTCTGAGAGAGGGAGATATAAATCAGAGAAAACCTTGCTATTCCTGGCCTCAGTACAGTTTAGACTTCACATTGTAAAGTAGATATGTACATAAATAAAAAGTACAGGATGTTACAAAGACGGGAAAGACTATGTGTATGGAAGTCTCTGGCCTAAGAAGGCCTCCAAGAAGCAGGCCAAGGAAGAGGGTTGCCTCAGCACAGCAGGTCTGCTGAATGGTCACGGGACAAAAAAAAAATATGATGGCACTGTCACCTCTGGAAACAACAAAGAATTACTGCAGTTCGCAGGACTGAGAAGAGGCAAGAAGTATGAGCATACCAACACTTGGAAAACAGATAAACTGAAAAAGTAGAACTGTGATAGTGATGACTAAAGGAATAGAGAAGAGACAGAGAAGCGGATGAAAGAGGTAAGTGCACATGGGTCAGGAGGATTAACCACTGAGACCCACTAGGAGACTGTTAAAACCCCACAAAAACTATCTGAAGAGCCTCGGAAATGGATACATAACCAAAGAAAATATGAAAGCAAGTTAAGGGGCAACAAGAGAGGCACATGCTGACTTCTCTCGTATAAAATTCACTTAGAAACATCAGTGGGACGTACATTTTAGGAAACTGCTACCTACCCACATACCAGATGTCTTGACCTCATGGAAAGGAGTTAAGCTTGTCTCCGAGTGACCTCTCAGGCTAAGAAACAGGTCACCGCAATGGTTTAAGTGGTAGTACCTGGATATTAATCTTAGAAAACAGAACATAAATATCCCTGAATCTTAAGTACATGAGCTAAGACCTACCCATAGCCTCCTCATAGTAATTTTGCTCAGTCTTCTAACAAAGGAGGTTTCAAGTGTGCTTCTCAAAAATGCTCAGATCAAACAAATCTGAAACTGGTACAGAATGCCTCTGCCAGTGCTCTGACACATTCTACGTCTTTTGATCACATTGCTGCAGTCCCAAAATCTCTCCATTGGAAACCGGTGAAATGCTATATCCATTTCAAAGAGCTTTTGCTTTTCTCCAAGGTCCTTAATGCCAAGCTGGAGTCCCTCTCTAATTTGCTATTTGCCTTATGCTCCTAGTCACAAGCACGGGATCACAGTCAGTGGGTTTATTGGTTTGCCCCCACTTCACTTGGGGACGCCAGCCCCACAGCTTTCTGTTGGTATGCATCTCAGCGGCAGCATCGTCAGCTGGAGCGTCCGGAGGGACCAGTCATCTTGCTTTCAGAAATCTAAACTGGAGGGAATAGGCTGAGAACCGTTTTTAATCGTGTCTAAATGGCAAAGCACCCCCTGGGCCCTGTACAACGAGTGGAGTTATCAGCACGAATGGGCCCTACCTCTGACAAAAAGCCCTTAAGAATCCCAGGGCATCTCTAGTAACGTAACTACCTGCAGCTCATCTCTCCCAGCTGTTGCCCAGGAGGCCCAGGTGGGTCTGGCTTGGAAGACTGGGCAGATTACACTTTAAGGAAATTGGATCCTTGAGTGCCCAAGTCTGAATATTTAGATGCCTTCATGTGAATGAACCTTTCTGTGATAAATAAGTTCACAGGAAAGAGGCTGAAAGACAGGGGATGGAAATAAATAAAAGCTGATAGCAGGGGACTACCAGCTGAGTGAACACTCCACCCTCAGTTCACACACCTATCAGAGTACCAAGTTCCAGCACACAGACTGTGTGTGTGCGTGTGTGTGTGTTGGAAGGGGGAGAGGAGTTACAGAGAAAAGAGGGAGAGACGGACAAGCTAAGGAAAGGAGTTTGAGCAGGTTGAGCAGTGACAAAGAGGTAAAATGCAACACTCTGAGAGGCTGAACCACAATGGGGAGGTTCCAAGTTGACACCAGAGACCTCTCTGAGTTCACTGGGCACATGGTCCTGGCTGGCTGAGGCGGGGGAGGGTGTGTGTGTGTGTGTGTGTGTGTGTGTGTGTGCACGTGCACATGTGTGTTGGGGAGGTGGATCACAGTGTTGAGACTCTGTTGGGGGTGTTCTCTGTCTCACTCATGAAAGAGATAACTAAACAAAAAATAGGTGGGGCAAGGGCAGGGAGTTTCCAGAAAAGGTTACACAACTGAAAGCAAACTTTGCACACTTAACACCTGGGGGGAAGGGGCAAGATAGGTAAACCATGTACCTGTTTTCAAGGTACATTCAGCTCTGTATCTTTCAGCTAAATATAACAGCACTACAAGAGCAGGACTTCCTGGGGAATAAGTCAGCCCCTTCATCAGAAGCCTAGGGGTGGTTTCCTTTGTCATTAACACTCCAAGTGTAACACAAAGCTCACAGCAGCCCTGGGCAATGGAGCACTAGGCTTTCCAGGTTCACATCAAAGCCAAGCGCTCTCTAGGAAGTCCTGAGATTGTACAATGCATTATCTCCTTTAAGGCAGCAGCTCAGAAAACCCAGAGCCTTTCTCCAAGATTTAGCCCTTATTTCTTTATGGCAAACAACAGGATAAAACAATTATACCTTTAGAGGAATTGGTGTGTGTGTGTGTGTGTGTGTGTGAGGTTCACAGGAGGACCACGAGTCAGTATTCTAAACTGGTTCTCAGTCAGTAACAAGTCATACTAAGAGTGGACAATGGATTTCCCCTGAATGATCCGCAATGGTGCCACAGAACCTCAATCAACATCGCCCACGGTCAAACAGAGTCTCCAACTAAAGAAATATTACACAACCCTGTTCTTAACTCTCCCATCACATTTTCCAGAGACAAACCAGGTTCTAACCCGAATCCTGGAACAGTGGCTACCCATGAATTCCTGGGTAATACTGGAAAGCAGTGCCTAGGGTGAAAACAGTTCCTTTGATCAGGATGTTTTGCCCAAGTACTTCCTCTGGCTCTAATTAGAAAATAACCATAAACGGGGAGTGGAAGTATTCAATTAGCCTTGGGCGAAACCTCATCTTCTTGTACAATTTAAGAGAAACTTGTTTCTGTGTACAAAAAAGAGAAATCCAATTTGCCCTACCATCCCCCCCAATTTACAGATGTCTCAGAAGATCTATATTAGTTGATGACAGGCTAGTAGTTTTTAGGGCATGAGGAAGAGAAACATTAAGAGAATCTCCCGTGCTTCCTTGAAGGGCAAGCTCCATTGGGTCCTCATCTGGGAGCCTGTAGGAAGGAGGCCTCCCCTGCAGCAGGAACTGCTGCACACCATCTGCCTGCCCTTGAGGAAACTCATGCCAAAGACGTTCTCTTCACCTACTCCTCCAGTTTCTCAATCTGCACTCTCTCACTTTGTTTTTTGGTTTAGAAAAGTCTCCAATGCCGCAAGCTCTCAGATTATCTTTTCCTCCATTTCAAATCCACAACCCCAGACAGGATCCCGTAATTAGACAGAAAGTAACCCCATGAACATTTCTGGTAAGACCTTACACAATCGACCTCTCACATGCCTTCATCTCCAAACAATCATCAAGCACTCTGCGTTTTTGCAACTACAAACCATTCTCCAATTCCCCAAACACATCCTAGATGTTCTCTTCGGAGACTCTACCAGCCCTGTTCTAACTAGGGCAGGCACTTTTCTTATGCTCTCTGTGCCTGGCACAAGGGCACCTGTCAATGGGACAAAGGAAGAGCAGGAGGTGAAAGTCCACCTCCATTCCACTAGCCAAGCATGTGCCCTGACAAGAGGCTGCCTGAGGAAAGAGCAGCCTTCCCTAATTGACACAGAGATGCCAATGGGCTAACAGAGCCGGTCCCAACATTTACGCCTTGAATACATGACTGGCTCCCTGTGTTGCAACAGGCAGTATATTGTAAAGGGATCAATTGGGTCATCTGAAAAGTTATGACACATTTTTGCATAGAAAGACATAGAAAAATAGTCATGACTTTTCCAACGACCTAGTATAAACCCAAGACCCAAAGGAATGTCTTGTGCCTTCTTTGTATGCATATCATTATAGCTGCAAAGGAATCCCCAGGTAACTTTTCTTCCTACACACACATTATAAATCTCTGTTAACTTTAAGATAAACATAGAACAGAATCTTGCACTCTTTATATAAGCTTGGAGAATTCTTTAAGTGGAAAAGCAGGAATTCTGAATCTTCCAGTACAAAAAGAGACGACTACTGAAGCAATATCCACAGTTCTCAGTCAATGTACCATCCTCCCCAAGAGGTCCTTGGTCAACTGAGGCTTGAGCAAAAGCAAACCCAGAACTGCTTCCTGCAGATCAGTTTTTATCTAATATGATCTTTTCTTACAAACGCGAACTACTTTCAATCACATCAACTCAAACCACTAACACCAGAGTACTTAAATCCAAACACGCTGTTCCCCGGTTTAAAATTCTTCAAATCAGAACCTAAAAGCACAGCATATACGTCTTCATCATGTGGCCCCCGCAAAGCTCCCATGCTCCTTTCTTACGGCTTGCTAGAATTTAACTTCCCTCCATGTTACACCTCATGTTCTCTCTCCCTTCATGAGTATCCGAGGATGTTTTTGTTTGTTTGTTTGTTTGTTTGTTTTTGAGAGGTTTTCACTATAGGGCACGTGCGCTCGCCAGACAGACAGAGAAAGACATAGAGACAGAAAGCGAGAAATCACCCCCCAGGGGGGATGGTCACGCCGCAATCCCTTCTCCTCCATTCTCCTCTCGGGATCTTGGGCATGCAACGCACACGTGCCCGGCGTGAGTTCTAAGCCACCGGGTCCGGGACGTGAACCGCAGTCGACTACCTGAGAATCCAGTGACATAGCCATAACGCTAACTGCTGATTCCCAGTATCCGAGGATGTTTAAAGGACATGTATAGGCTACAGTTTCACACCCTACAGGTGTCACACTCTCACACACCACCCACAATGGCCGTCCAAGCCCTCCTCGAAGCTTGCCTAATTCTAGACATTGCTGCTCTTTAAGTCAGAAAACATCTTCTCCCACTTTCCATAGAAGTCCTAATCATACTACAGACTTTAAACGTCATTTCCTCGAGAAATCTTCCCAGATTGTGTACTCTCCGAACCAAAAAGTTATCTTTCGCAGATCTTAACATCAACGAAATGACTTGTGGAATTTTCCTACCAGACTTCAAGACTCCATGAAAGTACCTACAGCAGTATCTGTATTTCCTGCCGTGTCCCAGTCTAGTACCTGGCAAATAGCAGGCACAGTATTTATTGATGATGACTAACTCATTTCTTTGAATTTGTGGAAATGTGCTGTCTGTAACAGTTGTGTCATGTGGCTATTGAGTCCTTAAAATATGCTCGAATCAGTAGAGATGTGCAAGTGAAAAACACACACCAGATTTCAAAGACTTAGGGAAAAAACTCATTAATATTTTCATAGACATTAAATGTTGAAATGATAATATTTTGAATACATTAAGTCAAATAACATTAAATAACTTTAAGGTTTTGGTTCATGTTTCTTTTTAGTTTTTCAATGTAGCTACTTGAAAAATGTAAACTAACAAATACCGAGCACCTGTATGGCTCACATTATGCTCATGTGTTGCTCACATGACATATCTTTGGACAATGCTGGCTCACAGTACCCTTTCTCCTATTTGTTGCTTCCCTGCCTTGAACACTCAAGGTGGGAGGGCCTCTGAGGCAATCCACCACAACTGGGTTCTTCATCCTTGCGCCCAAGGTAGATTACATGACTTCGTTTCTTATGTGACCCCTCAGTAAACTTTTCCAAAGAAAGCTAATGAACAAATAATGGAAATCATTGCTCCTTTCCCTCAAAAGCCATATGATGCAGACTATTATAGCTTAGCCTTACTTAGAATTTTCTTAAAATGGAGTAAGATCACAGGAGTGAACAGCCAAAAAAGGAAGAAAAGGAGGAAACCTGTCTTGGTAAGGAACAAGAAATTCTATAATCATGATCTTGCATAAACGAAGAAATACATTTCAACAACTCCCCATCAGCCATTAGACTAAGGGAAATACATCTCCTCCCACTGAGGAGTTACAAAGGAGCATGGGAAAACTAAGAAATTCTCAGTAGTAGGTTATTTCTTAATTCAGAAAACCTGGCATCTACCTACCTAGGCTACAGCACCCCCACCCCCCGCAACACTGCTTAAAATTCAGCGACATAATCTACATTAACATAACGCTTTGGCTGATGATGCAGGCACAAAAATTAACGTTCAAGAATTTCAAAGTTGTGGTTGCTGTGGGAACCTTCATTCCAACTGCACGGCACAGATGCAGAAATGTGGACTACTCCCAATACTGATAAAACTGGAGATGTGTATTTACTCTGTGCAATGAGGCAGAGCTACAGTTACTGAGAGAACCTTATTTTGGTATTTCTAAGCTTTCATGCATTTAAATTCCCAACCTTACCACAATACTCTTTGCTGCATCAAATTGCCTTCCTCTATGGGGGAAAAAAGAGGAGAGAATGAACTGGTTGGCCAGACATTCAAATCACCCATCCTGTATATGTTTTTTATGCATGATCTGATTCAAAAGACAATCATGATATTTTTATTTCACTCTTACAGGCTGTCTGTAAACTCTCACACAAATAAAAACAGGGCATGAATTTCAACTTGTGAATGCACCAAGAAATGTATACGTGCAAAACATCTGTAAAGGAAATTTCACTTCTGAATAACTACAAAGGAGATAAACAGAAAAGGCAGATAGTATACAGCACTAATTGCAACCATGATATTTAATTTCTAAAAACTGACCAAACACTTACCTTTGGCAGTGAATCTCTCTGTGGGCCTAGTTTTATAACTTGTTAACAGTAAGACATTTTAATTATCAGAGGGCAAAATAGGAGTGGAGAAGATGTCTGTAAAAATATGATACAATCAACCTCCCAAAAATGTCTACCTCCCCCCTCCTGTACCCAACCTCTTAAAACTTATAAAAAGGAAAGAAAATGACCACAATAGTTAAACAAAAAAACTGCCTACTGGCATGCTAAATACCAACTCTTGGAGTTTTCATCCAAAGTATAATTTCTCAAAATAGATGTACTTAAGACATAAACGTTAAGTAGGTAAACACCTATTCTGTGAAAATATTCAACCAATAGCACAAAATAGTGCAATTTATAATTACAGTTACTTTGACAGGTGAGTAGATACCTCCAGAGAATAAATACACCAATATGTGATTCTTTCAAGAGCAAAAACATAAGAAATTATCAAATCAAATTGACTAGGAAACAGGTCCTATATCTCTAGGTATACATCATACACCTAAGATAGAGACCATCTCCTCTCTATCTTAGAGAGGAATAAGAGAAATAAATTCTTGTTAATAAACACTCATCCTCTGTCTTACATGTGCCAACCTAACTACTCTTAAGCCCCTCAGGAGGAACATCCAGTGTCCACCTGAGAAGGGCAGGTGGTTCAGGAGACATGGAGGCCTGCGCAATAGCAGCCTAGCTGCAAATATTAGGAAATAATACGTTGGATATCTAAATTATATGTCCTTTTGTATTCTCAAATATATGTACCATTGAACTAATTCTCATGTTCCTTCCCTTTGATCTTTTGCAAGGAGGCGCGACTGCTTCCCTATTGCTCACCTGGGTGTTCTCCCCCTCCAGCCTTGGTGGTCGAATGCTGGACAAGTGGATGGTCTTGTAGTCTCCAGAGTTCAGCTTCACAACAATGGCATCAGCATTGAGAACCTGCATCACCTGTGGGCAAGAAGAAAAAAATTGTGAACCTGCTTCATTGGCTTCTGTCACATACCAAGAAGCGAGGGACACCACAATCATGGATAGAAAGAGAGATCAACAGCCATTCTGGGAATGATCCAATGCCATCCTTCATGGTGAAACAATGTCAGAGAAAACTATGCTATAATTATCAGTTTCTAGAGACCTTATGGTGATTTCTCAATGTGATAGAATTTGTATCATTCATAAAAATGGTTGATCATTTTTATCTTTTGCTTTTGACCAGATATGTTGTTAACTACAAAGCTTAAGAACTGGAAATCCAAGAGGCTGGCCCCATTGCACAGTGGTTGAGCACAAAGCAGTGGAAGCCAGATCCCACATGACCAATCAGGGTTTAAGTCCAAACCTAGTGGCTTGAAAAATCACAAGAAGAAAATCAATGCGGGGTTCCTGACAGAATAGAAAAAAATTGGAGAATAAAGAATTTTGTTGTGACCAGGCCCAGTGACCTCTCTCTCTCTCTCATACCTTTGGCACAAACCACCACCAAACAAACAAAACACCAGTCTCCACATGTTTTTAACTAGAATTAAAATCCCTAACTTAATGAATATAGAAAGAGGCAATGGTTATATCAGGAGGTACCAGCACTAGATAAAAAAGAATCCAAATAGGATGCCCCAATCAAAAACAAGTGAAGAAAGAAAGAAAGAAAGAAAGAAAGAAAGAAAGAAAGAAAGAAAGAAAGAAAGAAAGAAAGAAAATTGTCCACTCAGCACAGGAAAGGAGACACTTGGATGTTGAGAAGCATTACCTCAGCTAATCTGAAAGTTGCTTGTTCAGAGCACTATGGGTAGCTTTGTTTTAAAACTCAAAATCAGGAGACCAGCAATCAGTGTAATGGCTATATTGCTGGACACCCATGTAGTTGACCGTGGCTTTAGTCCCAGACCTGGTGGCCTAAACTCACACCGGGCGTGTGTGCTTGTATGCCCAAGATCTCGAGAGGAGAATGGAGGAGAAGGGATTATGGCATGGCCATCCCCCATGGGAGGCGATTTCTTGCTTTCTGCCTCTCTGTCTCTCTCTCTGTCTTTCTGGAGCAGGAGGTACCAGCACTAGATAAAAAAGAATCCAAATAGGATGCCCCAATCAAAAACAAGTGAAGAAAGAAAGAAAGAAAGAAAGAAAGAAAGAAAGAAAGAAAGAAAGAAAGAAAGAAAGAAAATTGTCCACTCAGCACAGGAAAGGAGACACTTGGATGTTGAGAAGCATTACCTCAGCTAATCTGAAAGTTGCTTGTTCAGAGCACTATGGGTAGCTTTGTTTTAAAACTCAAAATCAGGGGACCAGCAATCAGTGTAATGGCTATATTGCTGGACACCCATGTAGTTGACCGTGGCTTTAGTCCCAGACCTGGTGGCCTAAACTCACACCGGGCGTGTGTGCTTGTATGCCCAAGATCTCGAGAGGAGAATGGAGGAGAAGGGATTATGGCATGGCCATCCCCCATGGGAGGCGATTTCTTGCTTTCTGCCTCTCTGTCTCTCTCTCTGTCTTTCTGGAGAACGCATGCACCCTATAGCAAATCCTCTCCCAAAAAAATAAATAAATAAATAAATAAATAAAAACTTCAAAATCAGTAACACTGAACTTCATGCTCAGCTGAAAAGGATCAACTTCTAGGGGCCAGCACCATAGCCTAGTAGTTAATAGAGCAAGATAACATATGGCTGAGCAAAGTTCAAATCCCAACCCCAACATCTTGAGAAACATGCCAGGTGCATGTGTCTGCCTCAAAACCTGACAAGCTGAGAAACAGAGGAGAAGGAATGGCAGCATGACCATGCCGTATCTGGGCTTTCTCTCGCTCACTCTCTGTCTCTGGTAAGCACAAGTACTCCTCTGGCAAAAATTTTTTAAAAAGATTAACTTCTAGTCTGGAGTAACTTTTATTTATTCAAAGAGCAAAAGCACAAATATTCCTCTGTGAGGGCTATTAGAACTCTTCATCAGGGCCAGCAGGTGGTGTGGTAGTTAAGGTGCTGAACTTCCACCTGGTCAACCATGGTTCAAGTCCTGGACCCGGAGCCTTGAAAGTGAATTTAAGGTGCACGTGTGTATGTGTGTGCCCAAAACCCTGAAAGGAGACTGGAGAAGAAGGGATTACAGGATAGCCATCCTCTCTTGGGGGTGATTTCTCACTTTCCCTCTTTCTCCATCTCTCTCTCTGTCTCTCTGGAAAGTGTACACACCCTACAGTAAAAATCTCTCTCTACAAAAAAATTTAAAAAGAGAGAGAGAGAGAAAAAAATCTCTTCACCAATGTGTACAGAATAAATTCTAATCACACAAGCATGGAACCACATCAGGGTTATAACTAGAACCTAAAGTACAGTCAGCAGTCTACAATTCACCCAATTATGTTCACAGTCTGTTGTTTCAAGGCTATTTGGGTTTTCTGCAAGCTACACTTTGCCACAAAGTAGCTGTTGACTACAAAACACCTACAGTCATCTACTTCATCCTGCAGAATCAAAATCAAACTCTTCTAGGTTTCAATCAGGCCCCATTAGGAGCCACAAGGCACTGAACAAACTATAGGGCCAGCTGCCACACCGTGACGGTAGACTGGCAACATGCCATATACCTCTTTTACACATAAAACAAAAAGGAGCTAGACTCTCCTTTGCCATGGCGAATGGCATGCTCAGAAGCATCTTAAGAAGGTCTCACTGTTTTCTGGAAGGTCCCAGCTCTTTCAGCACAACCATTTACTTGCAGACTCTTCCTAATACAGCTATTCTCTACTTTCCCAAAGAACCAGCCAACAACACACCAAGAATGTTTTAAGGGATAATCTGAAGAAAGAATAACTGAAAGTGAAAAATTATACATGACAGGAAATAGCAGAAGGTAAGTACCATTAAACAAAATGCATGAATACAGATAAAAGAGTCAAGACGTGAGCCCACGAAGGCTGACTGTGGCTGGTGAAAGAGAAGCTATCCCTGGGTTTTACCACGGTAAGGAATGGAAGCCAGGTAGAGAAGACTAACTCAGTGTTCAGAAAAGTAATGAACAGTTTGAGAAAGAACTGGCATTTTGCAGAATGAGAACAACCCATCCTAAAATTCATATACATTCTCAAGGGACCCCCAAGTAGCCCCCCCCCCCAAATCCAGATTAGAAGAGGAGAAGGTGTTTAATTTTCTCCTATACATTAGATTAACTTGCAAACCAGAAAGCAACAAAAAGATAGCCTCGGACATCCATAACCACGTTGTTATTAGCTTTCTGAAAAACTGGGAATCATGTAGGCTAAACACTAAAACCTAGAAAGCCAGAAACCAAATTTGTCTGGCCAGAACTATGTGGGGAAAACCACAGGCAATCAATGGCATGATGTGTGATCAAGACAGAGATCAGGGATGGTTATCTGATATAAGTGGTACCAAAAGGTATAGGACCCTCCAAGTCAAAGAGCACCTTATGCCTGTCCAACCAAAACACAAGTTCATGAGTTTTGATCTTATTTATATTACCATCTAGACAATTAATCCCAAGCAAAATCATCCACCATAATGGAATCCCTATTCTTAAAGATACCTGTACACCTTTGAACAACTGATCAAAATAGAAACACGTCCGCTAATGATATCCCTACCCTTCAACAGCCTACAACTGAAAGAAAGGAGAGGAATTACAAAGTGGATGACAGAATATTTGGGAGATGAGGTTTTCATGGCATGTGCTATACTGCGACTCTTACTTCAAGTCAAAAGGAAATAAAAATTATTCCACTAAGCTACATCAAGAAAAATAGCAACTGTAGTGAGCCCTCCATTTGTGAGGGTCCCAGGTACCAGCACTGGATGAGAAAGAAGCAATATGATCAAAAATGTCATGTTGTGTTGACACGGCCTATGTGGTTGTTCCTATAATGGCTGTGTCTGTGCAGAACACGCTCCTTTTTCTTATCATTCCCACAACACATATCCCAACTATTTGCATAGCATTTACATTGCGTTAGGCATTATAAATTGCCTAGAGATAACTTAATGTATATAGAAGAATTATATAGTTACTTCCAAATAATTCACTATTTTAAATAAAGGACTTTAGCTTTACAACTATGTAACAAATCAATATGGCTCCTCCTTTGGAAAGATTCCCAACAGGTAAAATGGTAATAATGGTCAGGTGTCTCAAATGCACACAGGTCACGGTATTCCAAAATCTCAATGGCGGACAGATCTATACCTCCTCAAAAACCAAAACTAACTCTTGTTAAACTGTCAATTGCCAAAAATATAGGGAAATTGCTATTATCAAGATACGGGAAAAATTTAAACATCCTCTGCTCCCTAAGGAGTGCTCACACTATCACCCCTGATTACAGAATGTGAAGATCTAAGCAAACCCTTTGACAAGTTACTGGTATTCGTCACCCCTTATAATGCCTTAGCAGCAGCAAATGGATTCTGGGAGCTGTAAATTTTAGGCAACAGCAGCAGACTCTCTCTCTGCTCAGCATCTCCCTGATTAGAAACCTCCTCTTCGGAAACTGTGCACTCTGGCATTGCCAGCCAAGGGAGGTTTAACCTTCTGGTGAAGGGGGTATGCTGAGTGCATGTCCGTGTGTTTGTGTCTGTGTCTGTCTGTGTGTGTGCGTATAAATGGGGCTTACGGGTATTTTATTCCTCTGTAAATTGTGTCATTACTATCCAGAGAACAAGCAGCCCCTGAGCAGAGACATGGAACTAGCCATAAAACACTGGTTACAGTCACGTACTGTGCAATAAGTAAAATGCAGAGTGGATTACTGTCCAAAGCCTGCTCATCAGTCCCGCTACAGGCCACATTTTAACTGTGATATTTACTATGGTGCATCTCATCAGAAGAACTGAAGGCCCATATTGCTCACCTTCACACACTATGGATCCCTAATGAAGCCATCCCCATAGTCACTCACCATACCACTCTAACCGTGAGATAACCTAAGGTGCAAGAGCAGAAATAAACATGCAGAAAACCACTAGAATACTGATGCCTGATGCAATTCTGTCCCCATTTCTTGAAGTTCAATTGTAAAAGAAAAATGGTTTAACAATGACAAGGTTTAGGCTAAGGGTTGCCAGAGGTCCAAGGAACTAAAGTCTTCCATCACGTGCATGGGACAGACATCCTGATTTCCTTCTGCCTCACTCCCTGTCCACAGAGCCCATTCCCAGCGCTCACTGGGTGGCAAAGGATGCTGTTGCTCAGCTTCTTAAAACTCTGAAGTATGCATAAAATGAACAAAAAGAGCCTTACAATAGCCTCTTGAATTACGGAGATCCTCAGAATAGCTCCCCAGTCACACCACCAATAGTCCCAATGCTGCGAAAATTTCAGTCCAGAGAGAAACAAAAGGACCATCAGCCCAGGCAGGGCTTCTACAGGTACCCCCAGGGAATGTCCTTTGATAAGGCCACAGGGAATGAGACACAAATGCCCTTTCTACAATCTGAAATCATGACATCTGGCTGCTTTCATGCTCCCTAAGGTTGCACGCTATATCTATTCTGCCCAGTCCTCAGAACAGTAGAGCTGCCACCCTTGTCTTTAACAAAAACCTAGCAACAATACTGAGATGGCAGAAGTTCTAAGAGCAATCAGTCAGATACTATAATGCGTACTTAAAAGGCTATCAAGCATCAGACAATTTCAGAAGAGACAGCCTACAAAACACCTCACCAATTCACCAAAATACTCAAAAACAAGGAAAATCCAAGAAGCTGTCATCCAGGAAAAGCCCAAAGAAACAGGACAACTAAACGTAATACAACATCCTGGGACAGAAAAATGACATTAGGAGAAGACTATGGAAACATGAATAGAATATGGACTTCAATTAATAATAACTTATCAATACTGGCACATTAATTACAACCAATGGGCCATACTCATGTAAGACATTAACAATATGAGAAATTAGGATGGGGACCAACAGTTAGCATAATGGCTATGTCGCTGGACCCCATGTAGTTGACCGTGGTTGGAGTCCTGGACCCAGTGGCTTAAACTCACGCCAGGCGCGTGTGCGTGCATACCCAAGATCCCAAGAGGAGAATGAAGGAGAAGGGATTGTGGGGTGGCCATCCCCCCTGGGGGGTGATTTCTTGCTATCTCTCTGTCTCTCTCTGTCTTTCTGGTGGGCGCATGCACCCTATAGCAAAAAAACTCTCCAAAAAAAAAGAGAGAGAGAGAAAGAGAGAGAGAAAAAAATGAAATTAGGATGGCTGTGGTTTGGGGGATAGATGGGTAATATGAGAATTCTTCGTACTATAGACTTCAGAAAATAATGGAAAATGGAATTAAAGTACAAGATTATTTTGGTGCAAAATAATTTTGAAATCCAAGCAGTTTTTTATGACATGCATTTTCCATGAACTTGAAGGCCGCTTCTATTTATTATTTCTGTAACTCTAAAACATCCCTAAAAAGTAAAGTCTATAATACTGACCATTTTAAAAGCCATAGTTTTTTAAAAAATCTTTTCTAATTCAATCATTTCCCTTTAATTAGCAAACTGGTTTGCTAGTATAAGCTGCAAACTAAGTCTTGGCCTCCTTTTTGGTGCAGCACAGGCCACCTTTTTAGCCAGACCATCCCCTAAAAACTTCTTTTTCACCTGAAAGTCATAACAAAATCATCAAGGAAGTGGCTAGGGTTTTTGATTCTCCCATTACCACATGGGAATATACATGAGAAATCTAGATAATGCCAAAGATACTAAATATCATTCTTGTCTTAAATTCACCTCAGGAAGCTACTTCCATTCAGCATAGTACTAGAAGTCCTAACCAGAGTGATTAAGCAAGAAAAAGAAACAAAAGTCATCTAAATCGGAAAGGAAAAAATAAAATTATTACTGTTCTCAGTTGACATAAACATAGAAAACCTGAATGAGTCCACAATAACTGTTAAAAATAATGAACAATTCGGGGGCCGGTAGGTGGCATGGTGGTTAGGGGTGATGGACTCCCACATGGCTGACCATGGTAAGAGTCTCAGACCTGGTGGCTTGCATTCTCTCTCGCTCTCTCTTCCCCTCTCTCTCCCCCTCTTTC
>NW_006159667.1:1104573-1121154 GCF_000334495.1 Tupaia belangeri chinensis
TCAAATTAGAAATAAAGTTAAATGAAATAATTCTTGAAAAGAACGAACAATTCACAAAATAATGATACAAACTTAATACACAAAACTCAACTACATTTCTTGTTATTAAATGAATAATCTGAAAAATAAAATTTTTAAAAATTCTCCTTCCAATAGCATCAAAAAGAGCAAAACATGTAGGAATTTACCTAACCTGAGAAATTAAAAACTTGTTCAATGAAAACTACAAAATATTGCAAAAGAAATTAAGAGGGACACGAATAAAAAGAAACACATCCCATGATCAAGGACCAGAAAACTTAATATGTCAAGATATCAATACTACCCCCAACAATTGGCAGATTCAATGCAAGATCTACTAAAATTCCAATGGCATTTTGTAGAAGTAGAACAATCGAGCCTAAAATTCATATACATGCTCAAGGAACCCCAAGTAGCCAATTTAAAAAAAAAAAAAAAAAAAAACTAGAAAAAGAAGAAAGCTAGAAGACTCTCAATACTTAATTCTAAAACTTATTATACAGCTTCAGTAATCAAAATCATATGGTGGGTCAGCAGGCAGTAAAGAGGTTAAGGCAGCTGGTTCCCACATGGCCGATTGCACAGTTTGAGTCCTGGTCCTGGCAGTTAGAGAAACACACTGGGCATGTACACATGTGCCCAAAATCCCAAAAGGAGAATGAAGAAGGGATTTAAGAATTATAGCTCAGTCGTCCCCCTCGTGATGGGGGGTGAGAGGTGTTTTCTCACTTTCTCTCTCTCTCACCCCACTCTCTGAAGAGCACACATGCAAAAAGTTAAAAAAAAATTACATGGTATTGGTATAAAGACAGACACACAGGCCAATGAAATAGAGTACAGTCCAGAAATAAGCCCTTGCACACATGATCAAATGATTGTTGGCAAAATAAAAAGAATTATCTTTTCAACAAATAGTACTGGGGAAACCACATGCAAAAGAATGAGGTTGGATCCCTACCTAACAGTATATGCAAAAATGAATTGAGAATGGATTCATGACTTAACTGAATTTGGCAACAACTTCTCATATGTGACACCAAAGGTTCAAACAACAAAATACAAATTAAATTTCAAGAAATTTTTAAAATTTCACACATCAAAAGCACTATCAACAGAATAAAAGGCTATTCACAGAATGGGAGAAAATATTTGTACATCATTATCTTATGTGGTATTAATATCCAGAGTATATAGAAAGCTCCTAAAACCCAGCAATTAAAAAAAAAAATTTCAAAAATCTACAAAAGGGACAGCCACAGTGACAGAGAGAACAGGACGCTCTATGATTCTGAAGTCATGTGGGAAGTCACCAGATCTGCATCCCAAAGTCTCACAGTACACACCAAGTGCTGTGGCCAGGATGCCTCCTACAAAATTCATGAGTTGGTACTTAATCATAGCGTAACATCGTTAAGTAAAAATTTGATCCAATTATGGTGTCCAAAGCTAGGGCTTTGAGAAGGATATTAGTGACTGGGAGGTTTGAGCAGGGGCCCTTATGATCGAGTTCTCATAAGTTTATAAGGACAAAAAAAAAAAAGGGGACGGGAGGACGGGAGCAGACAAAGGCAACATGAATGCAGATCAAACTCCACACTCTGCCCAAAGTTCCACCTTCTGTCATTTTATGATGCCTTTGCACTTTTTAGCCACTGGAAATATGAATCAATAAGCTTCTATTTCTTTACAAATCACACAGTCCCAGGTATTTCCATTAGAAATGCAATAACAGGGACCAGCAGTTAGCATAATGGCTATGTCGCTGGACTCCCATGTAGCCGACCGCGGTTCAAGTCCCGGACCCAGTGGCTTAAACTCACGCTGGGCGCTTGTGCGTGCGTGCCCATGATCCCAAGAGGAGAATGGAGGAGAAGGGATTGCAGCGTGGCCATACCCCCGGGGGGTGATTTCTCACTTTCTATCTCTCTGTCTCTGTCTGTCTGGAGAGTGCACACACCCTGTAGCAAAAACCTCTCCCAAAAAAAAAAAAAAGAAATGCAGTAACAGACTAAGACACCGGGATCCTGGATGCCTGAGGCTAGAAGTAGATTGTGCTATAGGAGACCTTGTTGGAGGTATCTTCCTCTCCTCCACACCCCAATCTCCCTCTCTCATGGAAGAAATAAAGGAAACTAATAATAACAATAAACTGAAAAAAAAAAAAACGGGTAGGTCAGCTGGTGGCATGGCGATTTAAGGTGGCTGCAACCCATGTAGCCAACTGCGTGGTTCAAGTCCTAGACCCAACAGGTTGAAAAACACACCAGGTGCATGTGCATGTATGTCCAAAATCCCAGTGGAAGGGAGAAACAGAGAAAGGACTGTAGTGTGACCCTGCCCCATGAGGTGTACTTTCTCACTTAGTTTTTCTCTCTCCAGAAAATGTACACACCCTCTGGCAAATTAAAATAAGTGGGCCAAGGACTTGAGCAGACCTTTCTCCAGATATACATGTGGCCAGTAAGTACAGGAAAAGATGCTCAAAATCATTTGGAAAATGCAAATCAACACTACAATGAGAGTTCTCAAGGCATCTTCCTGGCCAGCAAGGAGGTTTTTGAGTCTGGTGCTTGTACCTTCCTGGAAACATGGCCCCCAAGTGACAGTCTTCGCTCACACCTCCAATGAAGAAACCAAGACCGCCCGCTGCCTTGAGGCAGGAGGCGTCGGCCTCTCTGGCCTTGCCCAAGATGAGACCTCAGAGAAAGAGCAGCAAGAAGCAACTGAACATATCGATGAAGTACAAAATGAAATAGACAGACTTCATGAACAAGCCAGCGAGGAGGTTTTGAAAGTAGAACAGAAATATAATAAACTTCGCCAACCATTTTTTCAGAAGAGGTCAGAATTGATCGCCAAAATCCCAAATTTTGGGGTAATAATTTTTGTCAACTATCCACAAGTGTCTGCACTGCTTGGAGAGGAGGATGAAGTGGCGCTGCATTATTTGACTATAGAGTTGAAGTGACAGAATTTGAAGATATTAAATCAGGTTACAGAATGGATTTTTATTTTGATGAAAATCCTTACTTCGAAAATAAAGTTCTCTCCAAAGAATTTCATCTGAATGAGAGTGGTGATACATCTTCAAAGTCCACTGAAGTCAAATGGAAATATGGAAAGGATTTGACGAAACGTTCAAGTCAAACGCAGAATAAAGCCAGCAGGAAGAGGCAGCGTGAGGAACCAGAGAGCTTCTTTCCTTGGTTTCCTGACCACGCTGATGCAGGTGCAGATGAGTTAGGGGAGGTCGTCAAAGATGACATTTGGACAAATCCGTTACAGTACTACTTGGTTCCTGATATGGATGATGAAGAAGAGGAAGGAGAAGAAGATGATGATGATGATGAAGAGGGATTGGAAGATATTGATGAAGAAGGAGAGGAAGATGAAGAGGATGATGAAGGGGAAGGAGAGAAGGATGAAGGAGAAGACGACTGACAGAACACTGATGGATTCCAATCCTCCTTTCTAAAAAATTTTTCTTCAGTCCCTGGGAGCAAGTTACAGTCTTTTTTTCTTTTTTTCTTTTTTTCTCGTTTTTTTCCCCCTCTTGTGCTCAGCCACCCTGTTCTTGAGGTCTCTTTTCTCTACACCATGGTTCTCAACTTATTTTAGGGGGAAAAACCTTGAGCAGAAACAATGGGAAAAGAATCTCTTCCCTTTTCTATTCTAAATTCATTTTTATCCCTTCCTGTCTCAACAAAAACTGTTTGGAATCAACACCACCATGCTCTGTGGAAAAAAAGAAAATCCTTCTGCTCCCTTCGCTCTGCTGGAAGCTGGAGGGTGCTAGGCCCCTTTGTAGTAGTGCATAGATTTCTAGCTTTTTTCCTCCTTTCTCTGCATACTGGGCTCAGAGATTACACTGTTTCTCTATGTGAATATGGACAGTTAGCATTTACCAACATGTATCTGTCTACTTTCTCTTGTTTAAAAAAAGAAAAAAAAAAAACTTCAAAAACATGGGGTTATAGAAGGTCAGCAAAGGGTGGGTTTGAGATGTTTGGGTGGGTTAAGTGGGCATTTTGACAGCATGGCTTCTCCTTTGGCATATTTAGTTGTGATGTTTAACAGACATCCTTGCAGTTTAAGATGACAATTTTAAAAATAAAATTCTCTAATGATGACTTGAACCCTGCCACTCAATGGGAGAATCAGCAGAACCTCTAGGATCTTATTTGGAATTGACATTCTCTATTGTAATTTTGTTCCTGTCTATTTTTAAATTTTGTTTCACTGGAAAGGAAAGATGCTCAGTTTTAAACTTAAAAGTATAAAGTTGCTTTGTTACAATAAAACTAAATGTGTACACACACACACACACACACACAACTACAATGAGATACTCCATCCATATCAGGATGACTATTAGCAAATAAACTACCTAACTAATTAAACAGGAGTAACAAATGTTAGTGAAGATATAGAGAAATTGGAACTCTTGTACACCATTTTACATCTTTAACAATGGTGTAAGATAGAAGTACCATCTTAAAAACATAATTAGTATATCATCCATCAATCCCACTTCTGGGTACGTACTCAAAAGACCTGAAAACAGGGTCTCAAGGAAATACATGTATACCCTTGTTCTTAGCAGCAGTGCTCACAATCATCAAAATGTGCAAGTAACTCTAGCATCCATCAATGGATAAACACATAAGCAAAATGTATATGCATACAGGAGAATATTATTCAGCCTTAATAGGGAAGGCCCATGCTATAACATGGATGAACCTTGAAGACATTAAGCTAAGTGAAATAAGCCAATCTCAAAGAGTCAAACACTATGACTGCACTTATAGGAGTCACTCAGAATAGCCAAAATCATGAAGACAGAAAGTTGATAGTGGTTTCCAGGAATTGGTGCAAAAACCCTATGGGAGAATAGAGTCAGTTTCCCTAATGGACAGAGGTTTGGTTTTGTACAGTCAGTAGTTATGGGAATGATTGGTGGCAATAATTGCACAAAAATAGGAATATGCTCAATATCACTGAACTATACACCTAGAAATGATTAAGGCAAATTTTACTACAATTTTAAAAATTGGGGACAAAAGCTCAAAGACATGGTAATGAATTTCATCAAGCTGCAATCGGAAGACAAAAAAAAAAAAAGCAAAAGCAAAAGCAAATACATTCTAAAAATCCACTACATCCATAGACAGTGTCTAACTTGATCACCAAAACTGTACTTGGCCACAATGTCAGTAAACTGCTACTTAACAGTTCCCAGACAAAGTCCTACAGGGTAAGCTTCTTGAAAGCAGAGACCACTTCTTTTACACATTTTCAAAGGACCTACCTCAGGGCTCTGTTTGTTTAAAAGTTACCTCAGACATACAGAGAACCAAGCGAACAGCCTCAAACGAGGCCTGGCAATGAGAAGGCACCTCTTGAGGACATGCTTTCCACTCCTACCCCTCTACACCCCTGCCCCAAAAGTGTTATTCAGGACTGTGAGATCCGCAATGCCCACAGATCCAGCAGCAGGGACAGGGAAGCCAAGCCACGTGCTCAAGAGACCATATGGCTACAAACAGCACAGATCAGCTAAAACGCCACAGGGAAGGCAGGCAGGGAACTGGCAGGCCACGACAGGCACAAAAGTCTCAGGCAAGCTCAGCTAATCGCTGTGAAGTGAACATGCTTCTCTGCTAACCTGGAGAGACAAGGAGAGCCCTCCCTTACATTTCATTCTTTAAGAAATAAAACTGCTTAAGCAGATGATGGGAACCAGTCTTCCAATAGGCCACATGTACCCAGAGAATACTCAGTTGAGTTTCAAATTTCTGGGAGCAAGCCTCTTGGCAAACACGCTGATGTACAACTATGACTTCGTTCCAGAAACCAACTGTATGGCTCCAGAGGCACCCAGTCAGAGAGGTCACAGGTCACCCTTTGCAGGCTTTTCAAGCTATTTTAGCTGTGTCCTGTACAATTAATTCCTAAAAAACAGGATGATGGCTGTTTTTAACAAATAGAGAAAAATCCCTATTTGTTAACCTTCTGATTACATAACCCTCGGAACAGAGTCAACTCAGCAGAGACTTGCAGAACTTCCAGGCTATGTGTGTGAGTGCCCTGGGCACCTTCGGGTGTTTTAGATTTCCTTGGAAAAGTTGTTTGGTTTTAACAGACGTTTTAGAACTGGTGAAAGGGCTACAGAACTGTAGTTGTGTTCAAGGTTATAATAATGTAGATATTTTTCTCTTTTTAATGTTATGCCAATATGCAGCATTCTATAACAGAGGTTGGTAAACTATGGTCCAAGGACCACCCAGCCCATTTCATATTGTTATAAAGTTTTATGAAATACTGCCACATGTAGTCATTTCCAGATCATCTGTGCTACAATGGCACATTGTGGTAGCTGCAAAAAGAGACTACATGTCGATTAAAACGTTTATCATGTGGGACCAGCAGATGGCATAATGGTTATGTTACTAGACTCCCACATAGTGGATCACAGTTCAAGTACCAGACCTAAAGGCTTGAAACTCACACTGGGTGCATGTGCGTGAGTGTCCAAAATCCTGAGAAGGGAATAGAGGAAAAGGGATTGCTGTGTGTCCATGCCCTCTGGAGGATGGGGAGGGAGGGGGGGATTTCTCACTTTCTGTCTCTCTCTCTCTCTCTGTCTCTCTGGCGAATGTATATGCCCTATAGCAAAAATCTCTCCAAAAAAAGAAGAAACTAATATTAAAACTTTCAACTAAATGAATATCAATCTATTGGAAACTGGTTCAATTACGTACAGACTAAACAGAACAGTGTGCACTAATTAAAGAACTAAGCTCAAATGTTTATATTGTCCCTTCCTTAACACCTCTAGATAGAAATAAAGGTATGTATCGGGGCCAGCATATTACATCTTAATAACAAAATTAGTAGTTAAAAGATGGCACCTCGGGGGACCAGCAGGTGGCATGGTGGTTAAGGTACTGGACACTCCCACATGGCTGACCACGGTTCGAGTCCTGGACCTGGCAGCTTGCTTTCTCACTTTCCCTTTCTCTCTTTCTCTCTCTCTGTGTCTCTCCCTGGTCAAATAAAAAAATGAAATGAATGAATAAATTAAATTAAATAATTCATAAAAAAAAAAAAAATAAGATGGCACCTCGGAACCAGCAGTTGGCATAGTGGCTATGTTGCTGGACTCACATGTAGTCGACCACAGTTCAAGTTCCAGACCTGGTGGCTTAAACTCATGACGGGTGTGTGTGCCAGCATGCCCAAGAGGAGAATGGAGGAGAAGGGACTGCGGCGTGACCATCCCCCCTGGGGGGTGATTTCTCACTTTCTGTCTCTCTGTCTTGCTCTGTTTCTGGTTAGCGCACACACCCTATAGCAAAAACCTCTCCAAAAAGATAAATAAATAAATAAAAATAAAGGAATGTATGTACCTTACCTATATACAACTATCTACATAATCAAAAGGATGAAGATAATGAGAAAGAATACCGCAACACTTTGGAAGTAGGAAAGCAGACAGAGGAGTAGTAACTGACTACACAGAATCACAAAAGCTAAATCCTAAGCCAGTGATGAGAAAACATAATAGCCAATCTGATTTATACTGCAGAGCCATCCCCACCCTCCCACTCAACTTGCCAAAAAAATTCAGAAACTGTCAAGTCAGGCATCTCTAGTAGGAATGAAAATGGGGCCAAAAACTAGGATTGGTTTCAAGTCTCTGTACAAGCTGCTGCATTTCAAGATGTATACCCAGTGTCCCACACATACTGGATTACTGCTTCTAATCCAGCATTTTAACATTTCATTCTTAAATAAGGAAAACCATCAAGGATTATCAAATATCTGAGGAAAGCCTCTAACATAAAAAAAGAGAGAGAGAGAAAGAGAGAGAGACCAAAATAACCGAGAGTGAAAAACTGAGAAAAATCTTTATTTTCATGAGGGGCGAAAAACTCAAAAAATTAAAATTAATTCCTCTCAGGGTCAGGAGATGACATCCATTTCTGAAATAAGTATTAGATGTTTTTCAAATAAGTAATCATAACAGAGAAATAGTCAGAGAACAAAGGAAAGGACTTTGAAATTTAAGCACAGTATCATAAGTAGGCAATTTAAGTACTGAAGGATAAATACGAATAAATTTAAAAAGACAGAGATAAAAAACAGAATGAACAAGTTGGAAGACCAGCCCACAAAGTACAATATCCAAATAATAGGAGTCCTAGAAATAAAGGAAAATAGACAAAATAGATGGAAATTAACAAAATGACTAGAAAAATGGGCCCTGGAACAAAAGGGCTACACATGGAAGTACAGCGTGCTACATTCAGGTAGAGTACATCGCTGAGAAATGTCAACTACCAGGATCAAAAAGATCTTGCGAAATTTCCTCACCCTACCCACTCCCCAAGAAAAATCATTTAAGAATTAAAAATCAGAATGGATTGAGACCTCTAAAAAACAAAAAACTTGGGCCAGATTCATGACACAGTATTAATGCACTCCTCAGGAAAAGTTAGATCCCACATGGTGACCAAGTTCTAACGCCCAGCCTAGGTGACCTGAAAACGCCAGATACACACACAAGTGCCCTAGATACAACAGAAAAGACTGGCAGAAGGGGATCGTGGCACCGCCATACCTTGCACTAGGTGCTCATTTCTCTGTTTCTCTCTCACATGCATGCACAAGCACACAATCATGAATAAAGGGGAAAAAACTTGAGTTGGCTCAGTGGTTGAGCAGTAATGCACTATTCAAGCGATTCTAGACCCATACAGAAGATCACAAGTTCGATCCCTCACCCAACCTGTCCATACATGCCAGTGCATATACCCATAATCCTGGCAGACTTGGGGGAAGGGGGCTCATTGCATTGTAAGACCTCTTTGAGGGTGCCTCTCTTTTTTTTTTTTTTTTTGAGAGGTTTTTCGCTCTAGGGCGTGTGCGCTCGCCAGACAGACAGAGACAGAAAGCGAGAAATCACCCCCCAGGGGGGATGGTCACGCCGCAATCCCTTCTCCTCCATTCTCCTCTCGAGATCTTGGGCACGCACGCACACGCACCCGGCATGAGTTTTAAGCCACCGGATCTGGGATGCGAACCACGGTCGACTACGTGGGAGTCCAGTGACATAGCCATTACGCTAATTGCTGGTTCCCGAGGGTGCCTCTCTTTATCTTTCTCTCTCCCTCTGTTTCTCTCATGCTCACGAAAGACAAACAATAGAACAATACTTTAATAATTCTACTGGAAAATAACTTGCAAAATAAAGCCTATACTCACTAAAGTGTTAATCAAGTAGAGAACAGACAAGAAAGGTCTCAGAAAACCTCTCAAGCACTCTTTTCACATGAAGTTATAGATTTGTGCCACCAAAATGAAACAGTAAACCATAAAGAGGAAACCACGGGACCCAGCAAGCATAGTTCCAATCTGGGAGTAAGGCAACAACAACAAAAAATAACCCAGGTTACTGGTGAAGAAATCCAAAGACGACCGCTCTATTACAGGCAAAAAGAACCAGTCCAAATTGGTGCAGGTCACAGACTCCAAATAAGTATTATTGAAGAGAAAATTAACAGACCAAATAAATGTCTTAAGAAGAGATTTAGACAGGCAGAGAGTTTGGAGGCTGAATTAATAATATGCATTAAGTATAAACCAGAAAAATGTAAATTTTTAAAATGATTAACTCTAGGGAAAATAAAAAATTATATAGGAAATGAAAAGTAGTCATAATATGCTATATAGTTCAGTGGTAATTAGTATTTACAAAGTAAATACTGAATATTAATTTGACTAAAAGTAATGATACAAGCATATTGGAAATACTGGAAAGAGCTCAAGTGTGCCCATGTGACTATGCATGTATGAGTGAGAAAAATAAATCCTCGTCTTCATGGTACAAAGGAAAAGGGTTACTCCTAAAACTGAAAAATTAAGAAACAGCAATATAAACATTTCTTGCATTCATGATACATCATGAACATGCATAAGACAAAAAGGGAAAAAAGCAGCACCCTCCACAGGGCACACTCACGCCATGTGCATGTGTGCCCAAAATCCTGAAAGGAGAAGAGACTGCAAAGTGGCCATCTCCCCTGGGGGGTAATTTCTCATTTTCTGTCACTCTGCCTTTCTCTCTATTTTCCAGCAAGCTCACGTACCATAAGGCAAAAAATCTCTCTCTAAAAAAACAAACTTACATACTTAAAAATTACATACATGGGAGAGCAGATGGCAGGGTGACTAAGGAGCTGGACTCCCACATAGCTGACCATGGTTTGAGTCTCACACCCAGCAGCTTGAAAATCACACCAGGCACATGTACATGCATGCCCCCCCCCCAAAAAAAAAAATCCCAAGAGGAGAAGGAATTGTGGTGTGGCCATGTTCCCCTAGGGGATTCTTACATTCCCTCTCTCTGTTTCTGTGTCTTTGCGGCGAGCACGTACAACCTACGGCAAAAACCTAAAGAATTTTAAAAATTATATACAAAAGAATACAGCTCAGAAGTACTTACAGAGTCCTCCAGTCTGTAGTGAGATAAGGAACTTGTAGCAGAACATTAATCAACTAGATCACTAAGAACATTGCTGACTTTTTTTTTTTTTTTTGTAGCAAGCTTTTCTGATGAAGGAAGCAATGCCATGATTTACATTCTGGCTCAAGTTTCTCATATCATACAAGGCGCTCTGAGTACAACTGATATAAATCAGAGATCCTCAAACTTTTATGTAAAGGGTGAGCTAGCAAATATTAGGCATCACAGGCTACAAGGTCTCCTGCCCAACTACTCACCTCTATCCCTGTAGCACGGAAAGAGCCGTAGATGAGACATAAACAAACACACATGGCTATTTCTAACTTGCTCATGACAGTGAAATTTAGTGTCACGTAATTTTCTTTTCTTTTTGTTTGTTTACTTTTGCTACAGGGCATATGCACTTACCAGAGACAGAGAGAGAGGGAGAGAGCGAAAGTGAGAAATCATCTCCCAGGAAGGATGGCCACACCACAAGCCCTTCTGTTCTCTCAGGTATTTGGGCATGCAAACACCCACGTCCAGTGTAATTTTGAAGTCATAAGGGCTAGCACTTAAACCATGCAGCCGGCCATGTGGGATCTAACCACCTTAACCACCACATCACCCGGCTGGCCCAATTTCACATATTTTTTACACAGTACATTTTTTTTACATGGGAACCAGGAGGTGGTATAGTGATTAAGGCAGCTGACCATGATTCAAGTCCCAGACCCGGTAGCTTGAAAAACATGACAGGCGTGTGTGCATGCAAACCCAAAATCCTGAGAGGAGAATGGAGGAGAAGGGATTGCAGTATATCCATACCCGCCTGGAGGGTGATTTCTCACTTTCCCTATCTCTAGCTCTCTCCATCCCTCTCTTCTCTGGTGAGCACATGCACTCTATGACCAAAATAAGAAAAAAAAATTTTTTCCCAATGTAAAATCCATAGAACAGGCCAAACAAAAGCAACTGCTGAGCCAGGTTTGGGTCAGAGTTTGCCGACCATAATACAGATAGTTATCACGCTTTAAAAAAAAAAGCTAGGGAACCAGCAGTTAGCGTAATGGCTATGTCGCTGGACTCCCACGTAGTCGACCGCAGTTCATGTCCCGGACCCGGTGGCTTAAAACTCACGCCGGGCGCGTGTGCGTGCGTGCCCATGATCCCGAGAGGAGAATGGAGGAGAAGGGATTGCGGCGTGACCATCCCCCCTGGGGGGTGATTTCTTGCTTTCTGTCTCTATGTCTCTCTCTGTCTGTCTGGCGAGCGCACGCGCCCTATAGCAAAAATCTCTCTAAAAAAAAAAAAAAAAAAAAGCTACATAATAATGTTTCATGTAGTGGGTGTGTTTTTTGCTTAGCTTCCTCATGCTTTGTTTTCCTGTTCCAAAAACAAAACAAAAAAATGCTGAAGACTTTTTAAAACTCTAGAAGTTTTTTAACTCTTTATCTGTTTACAAATACATTTTCTCTTTACTCTCTAAGCAGGCCTATGTTCAAATGACCTAATTTACGTTTAACATTCTATGGGAAATTGGTTCTCTCTTGCAATTCTCAATCAGATGCTTTCTAGGGGCAATCTTCTTTACTCTGGCATTGCAATGAATAAAACATCATTGAAATAATAAAAACCTAATCTTGTTTGAAAAACAAAAAGCAGAAGACCATCCTAAAACCCTAGATTTTAAAACATAGCACCAGGTTTTGAAAGAGCAGTTCTGGTTACGGATAAAGTCATACTTAAAATAAATGCAGTGCTACTGGCTCAGTCATCTAACCCTTTGAATTTCATTCTTCTGCAACCCCTTAGTTCCCCAATTAGCAAAGGCCTCAAACTCTTCAACATCTTGTAAATTTTTCTACAAACTCAGCCTCAACTGAGGAGGAGGCTGGTACAAACGGGGGAGTATAGTGAGCCCCTCCCAAGTCTCATCCACATCACGAATATCACAGAGCCTCAAAGAGAAAATGGGAAAAACTGAAGGTCTGGCTCCCTTATTGAATGACATCCTTTCAATGTACCTATGAATTCTTATAACACACAGCAGACAACAGGAAGCGTGATCCTGAGTGCCATGTAGATAGAAGAGTCCATGTCCAAATATTCACACTAGCACATTCCTCAGACAGAAAGGAAGCAGAGTTCTACTGCGTCTGCATCCTGACCTCAAAGATGCATATGGGAGTATCCCACCAGGGACAACTCCACTCTCGTCTACTACCAAGAGTAGTTGTGGTTAACCTCACAGTCACCTAGACACTGATGACTGAAAGAGAGAAAGAGGCCACTTGAGTAGTTTGTGACCTTTTATTTGAGACATCGTAAAAAAATTTTTTAAATAAAAATTTTTTAAAAAGACTAAAAAATTCAGCTAATTCCTCAGAGAGTTAGTGAAAATGTTACCATTGTAAGAAAAACAGTTTCTGGGTTTCTCAGGCCGACAGTGCCACCTAGTGGCTTTCCATCTTAAATACGCAGTTAATCATAACATACCCACCACTCAAAGAATGTGGATATAGAGCCACTGTTAATTCATAAAGACAGAATTTCTATTGTCTCTTAACAAAAGTGAAAATAGGTTAGAACATATTCCAGCATTTTAGGAAGGTATGGAGAACAAGTTTACCACTCAAGTTACCAAAATGTGCAACTAAGAAAAAATAGTTTTATAGCACCACTGATAACCAAGAAATCAACCGAGTAGCTCTAGTTCCATTTAAAGCCAATCTGTTCCAAGACAAATCAGCAAAGCCCAGAAAAACAAACAAACAAAAATAGACCCTAAAAATGAGAGTTATTTCAAACTGGTTACTTTAACCTATGAACTTCTAATGAAATTATACTAATTTGCAGTGAGAAATTTAAAATATCTAATGGACTCTAAGCCCCTTCCAGTGAACACACATGCTCATGCACACACACATATCCACTGACTTGCCTTGAAATATTCAAAACCTGCCGCATTTCTAATTGTTCAAATCCATGTATTATCATTCGCCTGGTAATGTCCACTGTGCATATCAAAATGCTCAGAATGACTCACCTTGGCAACAAATTGCTTGTCTTTTTGGTCCAAATTAGCAGTGGGTGCCACGTAGTCTCTCCATATTCTCAGCCTGCGCTCCTTGGCAAACCTGGCAACAAAGCAAGGATGCAAGATCATTCAGATAAAGTCAGCAACCACCACCATGGGAGCACAGTTAGTGCACAACCCTACTCTTACCCATACACATACCTAGGAGAAAGACTACCAGCCAAACCAGGAGAAAGAAAAGTGACACCAAATGGAAATATCCTGAAAGTGTGCAGCAAAGGGAAATATCTGAGATGCATATGTACCATAAACCCACAGCTGGTAGACTGAGAATTAGGAGTGCAAATTTTTGAGCCTGAATATTACAAGTCCACCTGGACAATGAACTCTTTGTTTTACTATCTTCTCAGTGATTACATTGAAGCAGACCATTACGATGTCATTGTTTTCTTCAACTGGAAAAGCACACACATAATCTAAAAAACAGAATATTTATTTAAAAGCACAAGCTGGTTCAATTTCCACTTGAGTGATAAAAGTGATCAGCTCCCAAATCTTATGTGGAAAAACCAAACTGTCAGCATAGTGCATTTAAATAACTGAAAAATGGACAAAACCTCTAAGGAAGTTTACAGATGAGTTTAAAAAGAAAAAAAAAAAGTTGCCACAAATTTATTGTAAAATACTAAGCCAACTACATATTTTCTGAGTCAAAGAGTGAGAAATGGAATATATGTAAATATTATAAAATAAAATCAATGAACAGCTGTCTTAAACTACATATAAATAAGGGGATTTCTACATGTGCAGTACAAAGGAACTATTATTTCTGAAAACAATATTGCAAACGTTTTTACAGATAAATGTTAAAACAAGAAAAAGTCAAAGTAAAACACATGAAGTACTTGCACAAAGAGGATGCAATTTTATAAACACTGCAAGTAGCTCAGGTAAAGTGTGACAAACAGGCAAGTAATCACATAGTACTAAAATTGGAATATGATTTGCATTCTCTGGTCTACCCTTTTTTTTTTTAATGATGTGCATGCTCTAAAAGAAGTAAATAAATAAAAGACACATAATCTACAAATGTTACAAAAACTGCATGTTATTTTCATTGTATAAATTGAGCATCCTTAAACAAAAAAATCCTAAATCCAAAATGCTCCTAAATCTGAAACTTTCTGAACATCAACACAATACCACAAGTAGAAAATTCTACACTTGATTTCATGTGACAAGTTGTGAAAATAGAAAAATATTGCATAAAATATTTGTGTAAAATGTGTTCTTGTTTATACTTGGGTCCTGCTAAGATATTTCATTATGTACATGCAAATAATCCAAAATTTGAAAAATCCAAAATCCAGTCTGGTATCAAGCATTCGGAATAAAGGATATTCAACCAATATTCACTTCCTTTAAAGAAAGTCAGAAACTTAAAAGAATGCAAAAAAGAAATCATCAGCCAAGATAATTTAGAATAACAACTGACTTCACAGGATTTTTTGAACAAATAAAAGAAACTAAGTATCACAGAATAATGAGAAGTATTTGAAATGCTATACTTGATGTGAGTATTGTATTTTTCTAATTTAATTGTGAAACAGTGTAAAAACTAAAAAAAAATTTTAATTTAAAATTTTTCTTTCTTTTTTTAGAGAGGGTTTTGAAACAGGGCACGTGCACTCGCCAGACAGAGACAGACAGAGACAGAGAGACAGAAAGCGAGAAATCACACCCCAGGGGGGATGTCCATGCCGCAGTCCCTTCTCCTCCATTCTCCTCTCGGGATCTTGGGCACGCACACACACGTGCCCGGCATGAGTCCGGGACGCGAACTGCGGTCGACTACATGGGAGTCCAGCGACGTAGCCATTATGCTAACTGCTGGTCCCAAATTTTTCTTAAAAAAGTTTTTTTGAATCTACTTTTATCAAAACTTGCAAATATTTCTGCTTACAAATACAGGATATAAAAGATCTAACAAAAGGAATGTTATTCAATTCATATCACTGAATTCATGTCAATGTCTTCATTCCAATTGCAAAAATGTAAAGATATTAAGACTACTATAAGTTTAAGATCCAGAAACAAGCCTACAATAAACTGATGCCATCATCATCAGCTGTTTGTGGTCCTCTGCTCAAATATATGCTGGGAGTGGTGATTCAGACTTTCCTGAGTATCTTTCTATTTATCTACTCATGCCACCTGCTTTTCTTCTTCCATCTTTCTCATCAAATAAAAGTTCACCTACATCTAGAAATATTTGACAGTGACTTAAAATTGCCACTGAACTTTGGAAACTACTGGAAGCAAGTTATTACTACTTTAACCATGGGGCACCAAGCCAAGGACATGACAAGTTTCTCAGTGCTGTACTGACACTTATAATTAAAAGGTACGTTTAAATATTAGGGAATCAGGCCTCACAACTCTAAATAGTTCTGCTGTAGGACCTACAGGCTGTATTTTTCCATCATACCCCTGGCTCCGGCCTACCTAATTACAATTAATCTCCCTCAAATAAACCATAAGTTTATTCCATTCCAAATGCTTAAAATCCTAAAACTCTAAAGAAGGTTTTGGGGAAAAGGGACCTGAAAAACAATTTAAAAAGCAAATCAACGGGAAACCAGCAGTTGGCATAATGGCTATGTGACTAGACTCCCATGTAGTCAGTTCCCGTGGTTCGAGTCCCAGACCTGGTGGCTTAAACTCGTGCCGGGCACGTGTGCATGTGTGCCCAAGATCCCGAGAGGAAAATGGAGGAGAAAGGATTGTGGTGTGGTCATCCCCCTCTGGGGTGATTTCTCGCTTTCTGTCTCTCTTTCTGGCGAGCACACACACACTATAGCAAAAATCTCTCCCCCCACCAAAAAAAAAAAAGGCAAACCAATAATTTCCAACTAAAAAAATCTAAGCTCTTACTGCCCAGCACTGAATTGGACTGAACATAAATACTAGGTGAGCTAGTTGTGTGGTGGCTAAGGTAGCTGGATCCCATATG
>NW_006159667.1:1122950-1132311 GCF_000334495.1 Tupaia belangeri chinensis
AGAGCAGAATGGAGGAAAAGGGATTGTGGCAACTCGGGGTGGGGGGCTTTCTTACTCCCTCACCCCAGACTCTATTGTTCTCTGTCTCTATCTCCAGCAAGAACAAACATTATAGTAAGTTTAAAACAAATAAACAAAAAGAACACATTCATTCCTCTGTAACATCCTAGCTGGTTTAGGAACTCCCCTATTTCTTTTTTTTTTTTTGGAGAGATTTTCACTGTAGGGCGCGTGCACTCGCCAGACAGAGAGAGACAGAGACAGAAAGCGAGAAATCACCCCCCAGGGGGGATGGTCACGCCGCAATCCCTTCTCCTCCATTCTCCTCTCGGGATCTTGGGCACGCACGCACACGCGCCCGGCGTGAGTTTTAAGCCACCGGGTCCGGGACACGAACCGCGGTCGACTACGTGGGAGTCCAGCGACATAGCCATTACGCTAACTGCTGGTTCCCACTCCCCTATTTCTTTACTGAAATAAAATAAACATTAACATAGATGGGTGAGAGAAGAACACAAGAGTCCTCTCCCTAAAATTCCTAAACAAAACTGGGCCAGCAGGTGCTGTGAAGGTTAAGGTGCTTGATACTACATGGCTAGCTTTGTGATTCAAGTCCTGGACTCGGCAGCTTGAGGATCACACTGGGCATATGTGCGTGCATGTCCAAAATCCTGAGAGAAGAGTGGAAGAGAAGGAACTGCAGTGTGGCCAGTTTCTCTGGAGAGTAATTTCTCACTTTCTCTCTCTCTCACTGTCTGGCAAGTGCCAAAGCCCTATACCAAAAACAAAACAAAACAAAACAAAACAAACAAATAAAAAAACAAGCAAACAAACAAATCTGTAAACAAGAACCTTGGCCAGAAGGCTTCCCTGACAGACCTTACCTCTCTGCTGCCCTCAGCTTTTCTGCGCCCCGGGTATAGACTGCTATTGACCAATCGACACAGCGTGCAAAACCTTCCTTCAGGAGGAGCTCGGTGATGTTGCCGTTCTGAAAAACAAGGCACATGTGAAGGCAGGCACAGACCAGATTCTGTTCCAAGAGGATTCATTTTTCTAGACTTCCTACAAAATTAACAGAACCACAATTTATTCTGTAGTTCATTTCTGGTAAATGAAAGTAGTTGCTCTCATGAACAAGCTAGTTCTGAGATGGCAGATGCCACTCTAAAATTCCTCTCAATAGCCTAGGCTTCAAATGCCCACAACACCTGCACTGTAGCTCTCTCTTAATAGGAGTAGGATAAATGTTAGTGGCATTGAATGAAATTGACATTTCTATAGCTCTTCTTGTGGGTGAAAGAGGATGTTAATCTTTAGTAGAGATTACACCTCATTCTTCCCTTCCCCAAGATCAGCACTTCCTCCCCTTTTCATAAGGGGAAAGCTGAAAAACAGGCTGAGTAGGAAATAGCATAAGCTCCATTTTTCCCTGTGAATTATAATTCATATTCTCCTGTGACACAGAGCCATCTGGCAGGGCATGGCCAGACAGTCAGCTCTCCAGAAGAAACAGACATGACCTTGGCACACTCCAAAACAAGCCTCCCAGCCCTCCACAGCTGCCGACATGGAAGAATTATCCAGCAAAATAATAAGTAACAGTAGTTCAACTCTGTGTTAGACATAGGTTATAATAATCAAAATCCATTTAAGCTTAAGTGTTATGAAATAAGGTCATTTCATACTCAAGAATAACCCCTCTACCAAATTATACAAAGGGTAAAACCCTCCAAAAGTCTTAACAACTAGGACATAAAAAAGGCGGAGTTAGGAGGTAAGTGAATATGGACCTTGAATACAGAAATATTTCATAATTTTTCTGTATAATGGTTTCCTCATCATTGGGCTACTAATACTCCAGACATCTAACTTCTCCTACATACAAGCCTCAGCAGTTCTACTCAAAAACATTCAGTTCCACTTCCAATAAATGTGGCAACCTCCAACCTTTATTCACAATGTCTAGAACCAAATACTTTATTCACAATGCCTAGGACAAATAAGTAATAAAGTTCTTCTTTCCTTTAACCATTGTAGTAAAGGTTAAGATTTGTCCAGATCTGTAAGACAGGTATCTCCCCAGAAAATGCTTCGAAATCCCTAGATTGCAATTCTGCCAACATATTTAAATGGATGTGAAATACAGAAAGAAACAACGAGAAGCAAGCTACAGCTCTCCGAACTCCAAATAAGCCGCTAACCCCTTACAACACAGGTTGCACAGCCACACTCACTGGATGAAGGATGGTACCCAGAATGTTCTGGTTGTGGCAGCTCTCCAGAATGATCTGCACATCTCTCTGAAGCAATCGCGACTCAGTGAAAAATTTGGCTTCTGCAGCAAAAGGCTCTGGTGTTTCACTGCCATCTGCTTCCCGTCGAAAAGTGGGGCACTAAAGCAAAAGTAAGATAGGTAAATAATGCAGCCTATGTGGACACTAGGTACTCTCACTCCACACAGAACCTTCCAGAAGGAACGGAAGATATGAAGTTAAGATCAGGAAGGTCTCAAATCAGGTCTTCTAACATTTTTACAAACATACTAGAAAAAGGAACTAAAGCATAATCATCCCAGAATTCTTGGTAAAGTCAAATAATACTGACATTACCATGGGGGAAGAATATTTTAATTACATCTAACATTGATCCCTTACCAAGAATGGTTTGCTGGTGTGTAGCTTTTAATAACAAATTTTTTTAAATCAGTATGGTATTTTATATTAGTATCAGTCATATTCAGGAAATGTCAGAGCCTCTCATCCTTCCTTCTGTAGGTTTACATATTCAACCATCTCTCACCACAGCCCATTGCCAGCAACCCACAGTACTTAAAAAGAAAAAGGGCTATTTGAACCAATTAAAACTATCCCACCATAGAGTTTAAACCAAGGAAACTATAAAGCACTCTGCAAGGGCTAATGGCCCATACTATGAGGAAACAGTAGATCTGAGTCACTCCAAGGAGGTGACTCCACGATCACTGAACGCTTCCACAAATCCTATACCCACCGTGTAGCCCAGTATATGATCTGACCTTAATCCCTGACAGCATGACAGTGACCAGGTGGTAATCTGGAAGAAGCAGAGCCCTGACCACACTGCCGTCCCGCACGTGCTCGATGATAGCTGCATGACAGAATAAACAACTTCACTCGTTAGTAAAATTGATGCCAGAAATAAACAATACCCAAACAAATTGCATCTCACCCAGTCCTCTGCCCCAAAATGAAAAAGCACAGAAAAATCCCAAGTGTTCACTCAGCAGACTCTCATACAAGCAATTCCTCGGGAATACATATTAGTTTTGTTTCTCTGTCTTCTGAACCTTCTGAGACCTCATGGCTCACACCAAAGCTTTGTGATCCATTATTTTAGATGTTCACCAGAATACTAGGTGCCAGGCAAAAATAATAATAATAATCAATAATTTAGGAATGATCATTTTATTTTACAGAGTCTATGTCAACAAGGACTCATAGAGCTGAAACCATATAGCATCTATATGCTCTTCAAAGTCTTCCAAAAGTACACAGAAAATGTATATTATGAAAAACACATGCATTTCAACTTTGCACCAAAATAAACTCATACTTTAAAATTCCAGTTTCTGTGAACTTTTTGAAGTCTTCTCATTTATAGATGTACACAGAATATATGTCTCTACCTCTACATTTCAAAGATGTGCATGTACTTAAGGAGACTTCTTTAAAGAGCAGAAGATCCCCAATGTGCAAAATGCCAACAGGAAAGGACAAGCTTTTACACAATACATCTGATAATAACCTACAGAAACTAAATTCAAATTCCCTTCCAAATTATCATGGAGTTATTTAACCCTCAAGGTTTTCTCTTCAATACGAAGTAAGTAACCGAAAAAAAATCATAAGATTTCAAAAACCTCAAGAAGCAAAGAGAGCAAATAGGCAGAAATCACCCTAAGTCGAGCAGTCTTTTCCCGCCAGCCTCACCATTGACGGGCTTCTGGTGGTGTGCGTCCACAAAGTGTCTTGGGTTCTCAATGGTGTACTTGAGGTCCCGGATAGTATGTGAACCGTTCCCCTCACTCCACATCCCTTTCTTAGCTGCCTTTGCTTGTTCCTCACATTCTGAAAGTCGGTTCTGCTCAGGACTGGGACATGAAAAATAAACAAAGTGTGGCTAGTGAGTTCACAAACAGAAATGTGAGACTTTTTGACATGGTTTCTTCTGCATCTTCTCCCATGAAGAGGCCAAAACATTTGTTTCAGATCTATGGCTTAAAACCCAAGCCTATAACCAGAAAATCTCCATGAATACTATTTCCAGATCCTAGACTTGTTCCTCCAAACAGCAGATTACATTATAAGAGCACTTAATGAGAAGATCAGAAGAACACACATCTTGGTACAGCTAGCATCAGTGATTAGAAAGAAAAGTCACTGGCTCAGGGGGAGCCACTCCAGGGGGTACAGCTTCATTTAACCACCCCAGATTCTGGAGCTAGAATCTGGGCACAGCTCAGCAGGGCACAGTAGGGAAGGTGACTAAGAACCACCCTTACTCTTTTCATCTCCAAAAAAGGCTAGGGAATGCAGAGCAAACACTGCAATTACAAATAATGTTACCCCAAAACTACTTATACATTTAATGAGGCCATCTAAGCAAAAACAGTTTGAAAATGGAAGCCTTTTTCTTTATCAGGCAGGAAGCCAAACTACATATCAGAACAGCCAAAAAGTCAGCCGGTAAGACTGTATAATCCACTAGTGCACTGCCAGCAGACATATCTGAAACCAGGTAGTTTGTAAGAATAGAAACATGTTCTGCTCACAGTATAGAGGTATGAGGTCTAGAGGTCAACTTCTGGAGCTTGAGCAGAGTGGCTATCTGTAAGTTTCTGCCTATTCTGGTTGCCTTCCTTTCCCCCTTATAAACCCGTTAGAATCCAATCACAGAGGCTGTTCCAGGAAGGGATGAACTTTTCACTTAACACCTTCATGAAACAACCAAGTCCTGACACATGAAATCTGAACATGGAAGATAGGGGTGGGGGTGGGGGGACACATCCAAACAATAGCAAGAACTAAAGCAACTTTAAAAATAAACTTAGAAATGGCTCTTCTCACCCTCTTCCACCTGAGCTAAAGGAAGCAATGAACTGGAAGGCCTTTGCACAGTCTCTAACACCTGGTACGGTCAGTGGCTATACACGTAAAATTAATCTCCTCCACCTTCATCAGTAGAGATTTCTAAGCAGCATGATTCCTCCTCAAGCCAGAAGTCTTCAGTATCCCTCCCCGTTCCCACCTCAAAAGGCAACCACATCCTCAAGAGTCCAAATTCACAGTCAGAATTAGATGATATGAAAGCAGAGAAAAGAAAAGGAGATGTTTAAGTTGAAACAATCTAGGAGTAAAAACAAGGATAATTATTCAGAGGAGACACTGTTGGGAAGGTACAATACTGCTGGTAGATTTTTTATTATTATTCATTCTGGTTGCAAACCTAATTCTGAAAAAACACTGTAATGTTAATCATGCCAGTTACTGTCCTTAATCTAAGACTTCGGCATGCTTCCAAAAACACCACCTAAAACAAATTCAACAAATTCCAACATGTACACACCCCAATTACAGAGTCCAGCAAACTTCTTAGGGTCAGAGAGCACCACACAGTGGTGAATGGCCTGGCCCCAGTCTATGAAGGCAGAAAGAATGCAAAATGTGCATTTTTGCCATTGTTCATCTTCATCATTGGTATGCCTTATACAATTACTTAGCTAGAACCTTCTGTATAGCTACAACAATCATATACGATAGCAAGGACTTAATCATTTAAACATGTTTACAGTCTCCCAATTACTGATGAAGCATACAGCTTTTTCAGAGACTAAAGTGTTAATTAAAGCCAGCTGCAATCCATCCTACTGCAAGCCACTCTTAGTGAACTTGAGCATGATATAAGAGCTATAAACCTTACACACCTAAGACTCTTCGCTAATAAGTTCACATTCCCATTAGCTAAATATATTTGTACCTATTAATTATCTACAGATCTATAGACCAAAACGGACTTCAAAGGTTTTGAAATGATACAAACCTTCCCTCTCAAAAACAGAACTGAGGTTTTGTCAGTTTTCCCACCTAAGAAACGGATTTTGCTTGTATTCTATTTATTTACCTGATTTTTTTATTATTATTATTTTTTAAGTTTTTACTATAGGGTATGTTTGCTCACCAAAGCTGTGGGGGCGGAGGGAGGAGAGAGGGGAGAAAGCATGTCGCCCACCCCCAGGATGATACCCACAATGCAATCCTTCTCCATTCCCCTCTTGGGATTTTGGACATGCAAGCACACATGCCCAACATGCTTCTCAAGCCACAGGGTCCAAGACTAGAACCACAGAGCTGGCCACAGATCCAGTCACCCCAAGCTCCACACACCACCTGCTGGCCCGACCTGCTTTACTCTGCAAAGCACTGTTCCCTGTACCTAATATATAATACTGCATATCTTTTTATTGGTTTATTATCTATCTATTAAAAATGTTAGACTGTTCACTGCTACACTCTCAGTCCCTAGAACATAGCACATAGTAAGTGCTCAAAAAATATTTGGGATGGCTGAATGGAAAAGTACTCTAGGACACTCTGATATCTATAGTCTAAGACCTGTGGACTAAAAATACTAATATAACAGTCTAGTTTCAAAGTCTGTTTTTAAAAGACTTACATATTAATAAATGCTGAATGACCTGGTTCAAAATCATCCATACCTGGGCAAGAATGTTTCAGAAAACATGAAAACACCTGAAGTTACCTATTATATGCCAGGGGACAGGAATGAAAATACAGGAAAGCCAATTTACAGCTGACTCTCCAACATCCCTTGACATCTCAGGGAAATCAGAAGGAGAGAAGAGGGATGGATACTTACTTATTAGCTCTCATGCCTTCCCTCCGAGTGGCCAAGCCCTCTGCCACCAGTGACTCTGCGATGTTTTCCCCATTGGTGTCTGAGGAGGAAAAAAAAAAGAATTAAACACAAGATTCAAACCTGCCTCCAACAGCAATAGAGCTCCCATGGGACCACTTTCACACTTAGTTTTCCAAGGAGAAAGAGGCTGCCAGAGAAATAAACAAGACGGCAATGCTGCACTGGGCTCCTCCAAAAACCTCTTCTTCCAAAATGCATAGTGCCAGGGACCCAAAGGTTTACCAATCTTCTTCTCAGGACTTTGTTTCTAATCTTCTAGTTTACTTCCCAGGCTAAAGGCAATCTCGGAAACCACAGGAGACTGACAACTAAGCAAGACACCTATAGCAGGCAGCCCAGGAAGGTAGAAAGCAATGGCCAAAAAAGCACAGGCCTGAGGCTGGGCACAATTCAGCCACTTAATAGCTTATTCACTTATTTCTAAAAGGGAAAGCATTTGACTTGATGGGACCTTGTGAGAATTAAATAATATGTATAAATCACCAAGCACTATGCCAAGCGCAAGGTAGAAATTAGAAAAAGTAACTGCTTTCTGCCAGCCAGTGAAATGGCAGTTAAGGCACTGGATCCCACATGGCCAACTTCATGGTTTGAGACCTAGTGGTTTGAAAATCACATGGGGTGCTTGTATGTGCTTGCTCAAAACCCCGAGAATGGAGGATTAAAGACTGGCGTGGCCATCCCCTCAATTTCTCTCCAGTGAGCTTACGTGCCACACAGCAAAACTAAAAAAAAAAAAAGTAACTCCTTTCAGCCTGTACAACCAGAGAGACAGCCTCATTTAAGATCATCTATCACCCTTGACACCAGAAAGTCCAATTCTGCCTCACGGGGTCCTGTTCTCTGCTCTACGAAGACACTAAGTTTGACAAAGACTTTCTCTTCCTCTCACAGACAGTGTCTACATTTCTGATCTCTCACACAGCCACCTGAGCAGGCAAGAAAAATGAAGTCAAACATAAAACCCAAACCGATTAGGTTCTACCCAGGCACTTGAAACATTAATTGCATTTCCATGTTACCGAAAAAGCTTTTAGGCTCGATATTTTCTCTTAAATCTCTGCTTGTCAGCCAAAACGATAAAGGAAGACATCTACGAGGGAATCACCGCATAAAAATCTTTAATATGGCAGAGAACAAGCTCCTAGATAAACTGAAACACAGCAGTCTACCTGATAGGAATGTCGGCACTGAATAAAATTCTGTAAGATTTATGCTCAGTTCTCTCCACATCAACTTCTGTCGGCAGAAAAAGCACACGCAGCACCCCCAACCCCATCCTAAATTCCTTGCCATCAGATGCCTAAAATTTCTGCAGAGGTAAACTGTAAGCCTCTTTTCCTATCAAGAAAAGTTGAGGCAAATGATACTTATACAAAGAATGGTCAGGTTATGAGGCTGGGTATGGATCCCCTGACCCTTTCCTTTGAGGTTACTGCTGAGGTCGGAAACAAACATGTTAGTACAAATGACAATCGTTCTGTCAAAGCCACAGAAAACTGGAAGAGTCAAAAGGAGGGATTTAACAATTAAGGGAAAAGTTGAGCAGCAAGGTGCCATGAGGTCGGACAGGGGGGAGGGGGCAGAAAAAATGAAGGCCAGGTATGGACGATGGGACTGGCCATAAAACCTGATAGTCGATGTGCACCCAAGAGCTTTCACTTTCTTTGTGTATCTTAAATGGCTCATTTGTAAAATGTAAATTCTGAAAGTCTCTCCAAAATGACAAAAAAAAATAATAATAATAATAATTCCCCCAGGCTGAATAATTGTGGTAGTTAAGAGAGTGAAACAGGAATTTGTAGGCCAAGGATTTCATTCTTACTTATTACTTATCAAACTATAAATGTGATCAAGTCACAATGAAGACAGTATTCAGAGCAGGGGGGTGACTATAGTGTTATCTTCAAAAGCCAGAAGATTCTTTTTCAGTAAGTTCTAAGTTAACCACAAATTCCCAAATTCTACCTCTATCCGCTATCATAATAGGTAGCAATGAAACAGAATACATAAATAACTAATTGATTATCTAAGCTATGTTTTCTTTCACTAGAATTGGCATTCAGAGTTGGTTAAAGTACCTGAGTAGAAATATTAAACATTAAGCCATGTCTTACATTTAAACTGAAAGCTGTTAGTAATTTCAATCTTTCTTTAAATATACATTTATTGATCACCTCCTTATGTACCACATTTTAAGCCACCAGACCCAGTGGCTTAAACTCACGCCGGGCGCATGTGTGTGCGTGCCCAAGATCCTGAGAGCAGAGTGGAGGAGAAGGGATTGCAGCGTGGCCATCCCCCCGGGGGCTGATTTCTCGCTTTCTGTCTCTCTGTCTCTCTCTGCCTTTCTGGTGAGCGCATGCGCCCTATAGCAAAAAAC
>NW_006159667.1:1132329-1186530 GCF_000334495.1 Tupaia belangeri chinensis
TAATTAACAGGATATTATTATCCTTGCCATTCTACCCTGCTTGCTTAAATTACTTCTAGCATTGACAATCCAAGTAAAAGATTATATAAAAGTTTAATCTATGAGCTTTCAGAAAGGCTTTTGATTTTTTTAAATAAGTTTTTGCCATAGGGTGTGTATGCTCACCAGAGAGAGACAGAGAAAGGCAAAATAAGAAATCAACCCCCAGGGGGATGATTTGGATGGCAACGCCACAATTGCTTCTCTTCCACTGTCTTCTCAGGATTTTGGGCATGCATGCACAAGTGCCCAGAATGATTTTCAAGCTGCCAGGTCTGGAACTCAAACCATGATAGGCCATGTGGGAAGCCAGCATCTTAACCAACACACCACCTGCTGGTCTCAGAAAGACTTTCTTTTTTTAAAAAGTACTTATTTAATATTATTATTACTATTATTATTATTTTACTTGCTACAGGGCATGTGTACTCACCAGAGAGAGACAGAGAGAGGGAAAGGGAGAAAGCAAGCTTCCAGGTCCAGGACTTGAACCACGGTCAACCATGTGGGAGTCCAGCACCTTAAATACCTTTCTAATCAGAGAATCCCAAGAAATTTTTTTAAAACCTGCTCCCAACAGAATTTCAGATGAACATGACTACTCATGTTCTACTTTCTAGAGAAGATTCTACCAATTATCCATGTCTTATTGCTCAAATACCGTTTTCCAATCTTACTTTTCTCCCTAATCCAAAAAGAGAACATCTACTATCCCATGAGCCACCTGGCCCAGCTAAACAATAGTTACATGTATATGGGTACATACATACACATTTATTGAGTACATTCCCTGTGCCAGACCTAGGTGCTTTACATACACTGTGTATTTTAATTCCCAATAATTTACAATGAAGAAACCACAGTATAGAGAGGTTAAATAAGGGCACATAGCAGGAAAGGCCGAATTCTAACCCACATCTATGTAACTCTAAACCTACATTCTTTCTATTCTATTACAAAACATGTGGCCTACCAAAAACCACAGTCCCTAAACAAATCTTTTCTTCCCTAAGAGAAGAACAGACACAAGACAGATAAAGGAAACAGAAAATGCAATAGGAAATCTACAGAAATTCAATTAGCACTCTGACCTATTGTAGAAGCACAGAGTCACTGAGTTCTGCAAGCGAATGGCCTATGTACAAGGAAGAATGCTACACTGTACCATTCACCCAAACCAAGCCAAGAAAGCAGGCACAGGAGTAATTGAGGAACAGGATTACTGGGGATACTGAGGCACTCGTCTGCACCCTATGTGCCGTATACATTACCAGGTAAATGCTGGTGACTGAAGCATTTTCTATTACACCTAGAGCCAACTATCCTAGACCTCCCTCCACCAGAACCCATACTGACCTCCCACCTCATGGAAACTATCTCTAGAGGGACTTTAGAACCACAGAGAAATGACTACGTTCCTCCTTGCCACTCACCTTTTCCGAGATAGATCATGCCATACTCTCGTCCCTGAGGAGTCTTGTTCTCTATCGTGAAGCAGACTTCCTTCCCAATCAGCTTCTTCCGCAGGAACTCTCGGGCAGGAAATGCCCAGGGCTGAAAAGACAAAAAGAATGTGATACACAAGAATTGCCTAGTTCCAGATCCCAATCAGCATTCAAGTAACTTCATTCCTTCAATAAATAGCTGAGCACCTACCACGTTCTGGACTTGCGCTAGGCCCTGAGGAGAATATAAAAATGAAATGCATGCAAGGGAAAGCGCACCCTTGGGGGCTCATAAAATAGAAAGGTCTAGCAGTTGGTTTAACTAGCACAGGCCCTAAAAACGGGCCTTAGAGTGTTCCAGACACTGGCAGTCGCACTCTTCCCTATCACTGTCTGTTCGGTTATAGCTGACTTCATGAATAATATTTGCCAACACTTTTATAGCACTTACCATGTGCCAGCCACTGCTCTAAACGCTGTGTATCTATCAGCCCACTTCTACTCCCTGAAACAGGAAGTACAGGCTCCAGGAACCCACCTAGGCAGGGAGGAAGGCATAAATAACAACTACCACCTACATATATTCGCCTCTCTCTAGTTTATGGAAACACTTTCAAAGGACTTTCACTATTAAACTAGCCCTGAAATCAGTTTAAAGCATTGTGGGAATAGGGACACAGTTCTATTATTTCAGAGTGACTCCCCCTGACTTACTTATGTCATTTTTGCCAAGTTTTTGAAGAAAAGCAAGAGTGAAAAGACATTTCCAAAAATATCTCCTCTAGTCTGAAGCCTTTGCAGTTTAGGCTCCCATCTTTAGACTTTAAAAATCCCAGGATCTTGGAGGAGATGTCCTTAGGAGCCTATTGGGATGAAAGATCACCTTGACAAAAGCAATTGTCCACTCTCACCCATTCAAGATAGAAATACAAGGGCTGGGTCATACATTCACACAATGAGAAGCAGAGACCCTTTGTGATCTCAGCATAATGTGCAAAGGTATGGTTTTTGGCTCAGCCTCCCCATCACTCTTAGGATAGTTTAGACAGAGATCTCCCATGAAGTAGCTCTGTCACTGTGGCCATTGGCACTTGAATGTATTATATTCTGGACTTCGCTCAGTGTGTTGAGTATCCTTAGAAAACAAATGGGGGGGTGGGGGGAGAGCAGGTGGCATGACGGTTAGGGTGCTGGACTCCCACATAGCCAAACACAGTTCAAGTACCGGACCTAGCACCTTGCTTTCTCATTCTCTCTTTCTCTCTCTTGTGAGCATACATGCCCTAGAGCAAATTTTAAAATAATAAAAATAAATAAAATTAAATAAATAATTCTTTTAAAAAAGAAAGAAATGGAGTGGCCCAGCCACAACAGCACAGGCGGCTAGCCCCCATGCATGACACTGAAGTCATATGGGATCGACCTGAACACATTGACTACAACTATGATCCTTGCTGGCTAGAGGGTTAGGGGACCATCCCAGCATGACAAAACTCTATCAGGGGCCCTGGTCTCCTCCCATCTGCCCCCTCCCATTCATCTCACATAAAGGAAATAAACATAAAAAGAGAGAGAGCCAGTTTCAAGGCCTGGTGGTTAAAGTGGCTGGATCCCCTTAACTAACTATGCAGTTTGAGTCTAAGACCCAATGGCTTAAGAAACAGGCATGAGTGTGTGCATGCCCAACACACCCCACAGAAGGGAGAGATGGAGAAGGGACTGCAGCATGACCATTCCCATTGTGGATTGCTTTCTCTTCTTCCTCTTTCTGTCTCTGTTTCTGGCAAGTGCACATGCCCTCTAATAAAAAGAAAAAAGGAAAAAGAAAAACAAAGGAGCAGAGGAGTAAGGATTCAAGGAGCATATGGTTAGCAGGCACTCCTGTGGCCAAAAAATGCAACAAAGTATAAAAGAGTAAAGTGGTATACAACTGCACATTGTCTGTGACAATCTCCTAAGGCCACTTCTTAGGCTATACATAATAAAGGCCAAACAGTAAATTAGTAGCCTCTGCTCAACTTTTCAGTCCATGAAGATTCTTTTATAAGGTCATCCAACTAGCTCTTCTAGAAGAATGACATCCATGTGACTTCCAGAAACTACAAGTCAATCAACTCCACCAACTCTGAGGCTGGTATTAGTTAAAAAAAAAAAAAAAAAAAAAAAAAAAAAGTTATATAACATCAAGTGTGACTAGTTCTAGAAGACACAATCCTGAGAAGGGCTCACAAAGACACAAAACAAGCCCACACTCACTCTCCTGTTCTCCTGGAAGCGCTGAGGAGAGAAGCTCATCACTGAAGAGCATCATAAAATTCGCCCTATTTTTAATGTCTCATATCTACCCCTACCTACTCCCTGAAAATGAAAAAGTAGTAACAGTTAACAGTGTGATGATTGATAAATGATTCCAATAACCAACTACATCACAGAAACAATGCTGATCCAATCAACACAGTCTCCTTTATTCTTTACAACCCTAAGTGATCAACTTGCTCTAAAAACACATGTGGCTGTACCTGCGTCTAAGTCCTTGGTGCTACACTAATACTTAAAATTCAATAAACAAGCACTTTTCTAAATAACTTGGAAAAGCTCTAATATGGCAAGAATTGCTAAAGGAAGTCAAGATTTTCATGAAAACTCACTTAACTACGATCAGGTCATAAGGAAATATCTAGCTCCAGCAGGGAACAACCAATTTGCACCAGCCAGGCAGAACTTCTCTCACAGCTTTTAAGCCTTAAAGAAGGAACACGCTGCTCTTAGGACCTCATGTTTTATACCTGGTCAGTCACTGATCAGCAAAGGAAAGTCACATTGGAGGACTTGAAAATAAAGCATGCCCAGTTCTATAAGAATAAATGAGCAGTTTCTGCATTCTTCAGATCTGTCAAGTTATGCTCTATGCCCAGGGTTTGAGCGACTCTAGGAACTGGACAAGATGAGAGCTAAGAAGGGACAATCAGAGACTAAGACAGCTATGCAGGAGGGGCTGACCATATATCACTCCTCATAAGAGCAAGAGAGCACTCTAAAGACAATCCTGAGGGACACCAGCGCGGTCCATGTGCCCACACGGGGAACAGTCAGGCAGAGAGCTATCTGATGGAGGAGGTTATTCCAACAGAACCTCCAAAACAACACAAAGGTCAGGGCCAGGGAAATGCGCTCAAAGCAGGTATCAGGTAAGTGTCAGAGGGGCTGGCAGGTGGCATAATGGTTGGGACCCTGAACTCCTAAATGGTTTAACTACAGTTTGAGTCCCAGAACTGGTAGCTTACTTTCTCTCTTTCATTCTCATTCTCTCTCTCTCTCTCTCTCTCTCTCTTTTTCTCTGGATAAATTAAAAATAATGATGATGATCAATAAAGTAGAATATATAATTCTTAAAAAATAATAATAATAGGAAGAATAACTGGTCTGTTCAAATGATGCCCCAGGGCTCCATCTAAGAAGCAGGTGGCCCTTCAATAGCTGAGATTCAAAATTACCTCTTTCCTTTAGAATACCCAACAGCAGGCAATCTGGTAGCTTGTTCTCCAGTCCCAGACCCAAGCAAGGTTTAATATAATAATGTTTACCACAATGTCACAAAATTCTTAATTCCAATTTTCTCTTTAATCAGGTAAACTCCTAAAACTACTACGCCAAGATTAAACCCCAGAACAATATAAAAGCTAGTTACTTTTGTACATGGCCCAATGCTCAAAAATTCTAGCCCCCCCTTCTTTTCCAATCACCCCCACTATATACCACCTGAACATGTGACTGATTGCCCTGCTCTGCATCTATCTCCCACACCCCTATTCTTACAATCCCCAGTGACCACAGGACTATGACATTCATTTCTGTATTTTTCATGAAACTAACATACAGCTTTACACACAGCAGGAGCTCAATAAATCTGTGGAAAATAAATAAATAATTCCCACAGTGCCCATCAATGCAGTATCTAGGCTGTCTGGAGTAGCTAGGCAACGCAGGGGATTAGCCTGGAACGGGTAGTGACGGCTGGGGACATACAGCAGAGCTGCTTTCATTGCCACAGGACTTAGAAGAGAGCTGAGTCTCTTTGAAACAAGATACCATGAGAGAAGGCAAGGAATAATCAAGCAAATGATATTTCGGGCAATGATACAAAGGGAAGCAAATGAACAATAATGTCCTTGATTCTTCCTGAATTTGAGAAAACTACACGACATGCTCCAAAACAATGAAAAGCCAGAGAGAAAGGATAGTGTCATGCTGCACAATTCACAAACTCCCAAAGAGGAGCTCTTCGGGGTCTATTTCTCGTTATTCACTTGACCGTGCATTCACTGCACACCTGCTTTGTGTCAGATACTGACTAGGCATGGGAACACAGCAATGGGAGAAAAGGTCTCTTCCACTGAAAAGCTTAAAATCTAGTAGAAAGAGACATAAACACAGAATGAAATGTTGTGAATGCTATGACAGCACCAAGATGAGATGATGAAAGGAAATGTCAGGTGTGACTTCTCAAGAGGCTGAATCTTGAAAGATAGCAGGTGTTCACCAAGTCACACAGGAGGGAAAGGGACTCCTAATGGAGGGAGCCACATGAGCAAGGCAGGAGGAGGCAGGACCTGATTGGCCGGTGAGAAAACCTGAGTCCTTCGGCGTGGGTGGGACTAAGCATGCCAGAAGAGGGTCAGTAAGAGAATGTCTAAAAGTAGAATCAGAAATAGGCTTGAATCCCTGGCTAAAGCATTTAGATTTGTCACACAGGTAATGAGGATTCACTCAAGTGACTAGAAGTATGAGAAAGCACTGAAGACTCTGGGAATAACACTGAGCAAAGGAATAAATGAAATTATGTTTCAAAAAGATCTGGGAGCACACATACACAAAAAGATTACACAGAATGAAGGCAAAGGAACTATTATTTCAACATTTCAAGCACCCTATCAGAGTTGGACAAAGGACAATAGCCATAAGGTTGGAGAAGAGAGGTTAACAGGAGGCAGAATCTCTAAGTCTGAATAAAGATCTAGATGTTGATGTGGGGAGTCAAAGACAGACTAAGGGAAATCAGGTTTCTGACCAAGTTACTAGTTGGCGTTAATTGTTTAAGAGTGGCTTTGAGGGCACGGTAGGAAGAGAAGATGATCACAACAATCAGGAGAGACTAGATTAATACAGAAATAATGACTACAGGTAAGAAAGGATGAAATATGCAGTTATCAAATATTTCACCTTGGGAACCAGCAGTTAGTGTAATGGCTATGTCGCTGGACTCCCACGTAGTCGACCGCGGTTCGCATCCCGGACCCGGTGGCTTAAAACTCACGCTGGGTGCATGTGCGTGCGTGCCCAAGATCCCGAGAGGAGAATGGAGAAGGGATTGCAGTGTGACCATCCCCTCTGGGGGGTGATTTCTCGCTTTCTGTCTCTTTGTCTCTCTCTGTCTGGCGGGGGAGCACACACGCCCTATAGCAAAAACCTCTCCAAAAAAAAAAGAAAAAAGAAAAAAAAAATATTTCACCTCACAGAGAGTTGTGAAGACTTAACAGAACTTAATGAAACTGAGTTACTCAAGAAGAGACAAAAAGCACTAGGCTGTATAAATATACAGAACTAGAATGGAAGGCTGGAATCAGGTTACGGGCATCCTTTCAGCTAAGATGGTTCTGCTAAGATTTTATTGTCCTGGTACATGGGATACAGTTATAATACTTTAGAACAAGTTGCAACTGGCCTTCTGTTTCTCTGCCCTAAATTGTCATCAATGAAACGGGGAATTAAAACCCAACACTTCTTTCTTAGAGGCTACTATATGCTGCTTCCTTCTGGGGAAATGAATTTGACTCAAGAAGGGTCACTCTTCTCTCACAACCAGTCAAGCTGTCACACAACACACAACTGAAAGGCAAAAAAGTATCTGACATGCCGGTTCACCCATTTAGTTAGGACCCAAAATTTTAAAATTGCTGAAAAGACAGTTCACATCTTTAATTTTTGGTCTAACAATACTTTTTTAGTAACAGAAATTAACAAACAACAGAGTGATTACCACAAATAACACGCATTATGTACCTTAAAGCACACGCAAAGCAATTCATATTATCTTACTTCATCCTCACTAAACAACTCTAAGATACCCACTAATACATTATTCCCAATACTTGGGAGTCATTAATTGGGGGGGGGTGGTGGTCAATGGATTACCTGGTCATTATTACAGAATCTAACTGATTGCTATTGGGAAAAAAACTATGGGTGTGACTTTTTCTATTATCTATAATGCTGCTTTAATATCTTAATTTGAACAAAATGCCCTTTATTGTAAGTGAAAAAAAAAGAAATGCTTTCCTTGAGTAAAAGATTTCTGTCGGCTCTTGCATTTTCTTCTTCTCTTTTGTGGCAGAGATTAGCAGAGGAAAGTCAAGGTACCAACTGGCCCAACATCATCAGGTTGGGGCAGAGGACAAATAATTAGAATCCAAAATTTTCATTTCTGATGCTAAAGCACGTCTGAAGGAGAGCCAACCACTGATGTTGTATGGCATAGAAGCCACAGAAGCCAAGAAGAGTGAACAATGCCAAAGTGGGACTCCTATCAGCCACCTAGAAAGGCAGGAACTGAAAAAGTCAAAGGCACACCTCAAGGAAGGCAAGTGGCCTGGCATTTGGGAAGTTGGTGGAACAAGTTAGGGGACTTAAGGAGATAATGCAAACTCAGAAGCAATTTCTCAAGTTACTATAACATAGTTGTTCTTAACTACACCTAAGCCACAATTTACCTTGATAAGAAATTGCTCACTAAAAAACTTCATGCTGGGCCACCTGGCGACATAGTGGTTAAGGCACCTAGATACCACATGGCCAACCATGCAGGTCCAGTCCTGGATCTGGCACTTTGAAAAAAACATACTGGGCATGTGTGCATGCATATCCCAAATCTCCAGAGGAAAATGGAAAGGAAAGGATTACAATGTGGCCACTTCCCCCCAGGGGAGTACTTTCTCACTTTCCCTCTCCCTGTCTCTCTGGCAAGCACAGGAGCCCTATAGCGAACATTTTTTAGTAATTATTTATTTAATTTTATTGGGACCAGCAGTTGGCATAATGGCTATGTTGCTGGACTCCCATATAGTCGACTGTGGTTTCAAGTCCCGGACCCAGTGGCTTAAACTCATGCCAGGCACTTGTGCGTGTGTGACCAAGATCCTGAGAGGAGAATGGAGGAGAAGGGATTGCAGTGTGGCCATCTGCCCTGGGGAGTGATTTTTCGCTTTCTGTCTCTCTGTCTCGATCTGTCTTCCTGGTGAGCGTATGCACCCTATAGCAAAAACCTCTCAAAAAAGAAAGAAATTATTTATTTCATTTTATGTATTCATTTATTATTATTATTATTATTATTATTATTATTATTATTAGACAGAGAGAAAGAGAGGGAAAGTGAGAAAGCAAGCCACCAGGTCCAGGAGTTGAACTGTGGTCAGCCATGTGGGAGTGTCCAGTGCTTTAACCACCAGGTCACCTGCTGACTCCATTCTATAGCAAACTTTTTTAAAAACAGAGAAAGAGGAAAAACTTCATGCTTACACAAAATTTTACAAACAATTTTATAGGGTTCACAAATGCCTTTACGAGTGTGTGGACCACAGATTAAGTATCTGCAATAAAGTATGGGCATAGCATTTACAATACACTCCTTTTTGTGAAAACGAAAGTGTCTGCTATCTCGGGAAGGAGACACATGACACATCAGTTGTGTCTGGGGGAAGTACTATACTTAACTTCTCACTGTGTGTATGTGTGTGTGTGTGTGTGTGTGTGTATGTATGCATATATTATATACACACTTCTGAATTTTGAACAATATAAATGAATGAAGAAATCAAAAATAAATTAATAAATGAGTTCTGCATAACCAAAGATGACCTTAAATGGCTGAGGTCACCTAGGAAATGTTCCTAATGAGGAAATGTTCCTAATGTTCCAAGAGCAGGAACAGGGAAACCAACTAACCTGAGCCTTTGTGAAAGGGCAGGGAAGCAGAAAAAGAGTTGGGACTGCGATTGCTGTTAGAGGTATGAAATTAACAGATACCAGCCACTGCAGATATTTCCAGAATCTTCAGTACTATGATATGTGAATAGTCAAAATACACACACACACAAAAAAGAGTACATCGGGCCAGCTGGTAGCGGAGGGGTTAGGGTGGCTGTACAGTTTAAGTCCTGGACCCAGTGGCTTCAAAAACACACTGAGCACATTTGCGCATGTGTGCATGCGTGCCCAAAATTCTGAAAGGAGAAGGGATTAAGGTGTGGCTGTCCTCCTGGAGGGAGGGTGATTTCTCATTTTCCCTCCCCAGCAAGTGCACACACCCTAGAGCAAACCAGGAAAGAAAAAAAGAGTACATCAAAATTACCTTGGTCAAGGTAGGGACTGGGCTGTTACCTAGGTCCACAGCCTAAGTTAAGGTCTCAGGAAGCACCTACCTCGTCAGGGGTATCTTTCGCATCAGGCTGTGTGGCAGCTGCCCGACGGGCAAGATTTCCGGCACGGATGTTGCTGAGGTTGATCTGCCTCTCAGGAGGAGGCCCACCACGAGGCTGCCCTCGAACAATGATGGCACATCCTGAGAGGACCTAAGTGAGGAGAAAATGAAAATTAGTGGTTTAAAGATGCTATCACCATAATTTAGGGTACCTCCACCATCTAGAATAGTCCTTGGCAACTTGAAGGCGCACAAACACTTGTTGAATGATTAAAGGAACAGGATTGTTTCTCATGTTCTAAAAGAAATACCTACCCAAAGTATTGAGTCAGATTCTGAACTAATGGCTCTAGAAATATGCCAGACAATGGAGACTAATGACCTTTGTAATTTTATCCCAGCAACCACCACGTGTGTTTTTTTTCTATTACTATTAATTTAATATCCCCATCAGTACTTTCCCTTCCAGAACTGAAGCAAACTCCTTTGTCTAAGAAAAGGAGAAGCTGAGGAAGAAGTCTTGATACACCATCCAGTGGAACTGAGCATGCCCATGGCTAATGTGGAAAGCAGTAATCCAGGCCCAGTGCTTAAAATTCTCTTGTAGACAGTACTCAGAGCCAAGGCCAAGAGAGAAACACGGAAGTAATCTAGACGACCCATGCCCTAGAGGATTAAAACCGAAGAATCTAATAAGCACCTTAAGGCTCCCAAGCATGGCAGCTCCTTTCATCTCTCTAACTAAAGGTGCCAGGCGTAGAACCCATTTGGCAACTATAAGAGTTCTGAAGCTCACTGGGATTTAATTTTAAAATACTTGCAGGGGAAAAGAAGGGAGGATTTTAAGCAAGAGAAGAGAAAGGGGGCATGCAGAAAAAAAAATGACCCAAGCTATTCAAATTGCCTTTACTTAGCAAGACATGATATGACGACAGGTGTGCTCAAGCACTGGCTTCACCAGATCTGAAAAACTCTCAATTCCACGCTTTGAAACAAGATACAGCTGCTGAAAGGTTAGTAGATAGAAGGCTGCAGGGTTCTGTCAATGTACATCACTGCTCAGACAAGATCGCGGAGTTCTTAGTAAAGGTGCATTCCTTTAAAGGAAGCTAAATCAAAGAAAGAAAGAATGGCATAGTAAGCCATCTGCACACCACTTAGCTGACATTTCCCCATCACCTCTCCACCTTAACTGATGCTTTCAATAGTGAAATCGTGGGTCGGCTCCATGGTTTGATGGTTAAGGTAGCGGAATCCCACGGGGCCAACCATGCAGTTTCATCCCAGACCTCAAAGCCTGAGATACACCCCAGGGCTGTGCAAGCATGCCTAAAATCCCAAAAGTATGGAGAATAGAGGAGAAGGGATTACAGCATGATCACACCCCATAGGGATAGGGGGCTTTCTCCCTGTCCTCCCTCTCTCTCTCCTTCTGCCTCTTCTCTCTGGTGAGTAAACATGATCTCTAACAAATTACCATAAAGAAATAAATTGTGAAAAATTAAATACATATTTAGTATATTTAAACCTATAAGTACAAGCTTAAGGAAAGCAAAAAAATGAATAACCACCACCCAAGTTAAGAACCAGAACAATTCCAAAACTATGAATACTCTTTATGCCCTTCTATTTGCAGCCCCTTTTACCAACTCCAACTCCCACCATTACCCTGGCCACTGGGATAATCCCTTTCTTGCTTCTCTGCACAGGTCTGCACAAGTCATCTATACATCTCTGAACAATATGGTTTCGTTTTTCCTATGCATTCACCAATAACGATTCTTTTGCCCATTTTGTTTGGTAAAACTCATCCAGGTTGTGTAACATTATTGGTTATTTCTTTTCATGACTGTACAGTATTCTATAAATACCCACAATTCATTTATCCTTTCTACTCACCTTTTTTTTTTAAATAACTACTTATTTTATTATTTATTTATTCATTCATTGATTTTTTAATTCGACCAGAGAGAGACAGAGGGTGAGAGTGAGAGAGAGAGGAAGTGAGAAAGCAAGCCACCAGGTCCAGGACTCGTGTGGGAGTGGCCAGCCCCCTGACCACCACGCCACCCGCTGGTCCCTCTACTCACCTTTTTATGGGAACTCCAAACAAATATGCACATTCCATTTAAAAAAAAAAAATTAGTGCTCTAGTTAATGTTTCATTATCCCCAATACTTTAAGCATATAGACCTTGGTTTAAATCACTCCTCCCTGTCATAACACACACAAAAAGACCACCTTTCTAATCTAGTAACAGATCATGCTCTTTGATCAAATGTCATCCGTAATTAAACTTTAAAACTTCCAGGGTCAGCAGGTGGCATGATGGTTGAGATGCTGTATTCCACATGACCAACTGTGGTTCAAATCCCTGACCTCCTGGCTTGCTCGCTCGCTCTCTCTCTCTCTCTCTCTCTCTCTCTCTCATGAGCGCACATGTCCTGCAGCAAACTTAATAATAATAATGCTAACAAATTTTTTAAAATCTAAAACTTCCAACTACACTTGTTAAAAGCCAATGCTAAGAATCCATGCCCTGGGCATCATCTCAGGAACTGACGTTCTAAAAAGACAATTCTCAAACAAAGTCAGAGAAAGAGTAGATAAAATTAAACAAAGAATTAAAGCCAGGAAAAAGGTTAGGATTCTGTTCGAATAATAAGTACTGTGGGAAAAAATAAAAAAGGAATGGAAAGCAACTGCAGATACCAGAGACAGTGTGGCAGTGTGGGAGGGGGGTGGGAAATGGCAGAGGGGGGAGGGTGAGAAATATAGGGGGGAAAAAAAAATATATATATATACACACACAAGAAACAAGAAATGAAAAATTACTTGTTGACAATAAAATGTACGATTAAGCCACTATACAGTATATTCTGGATGGGAAAATGCATTTTGTTTGCTGTGATGGTATTCTGTGAAAAGATGTAAAATAAAAAAATAAGTAATAAAACAAAGGATTCTTTAAGTTCTTGAATTAGAAGGGCCAAAAAGAAAAGGAAGAGGGCTTGATTGACTCATTTATAGTCTATTCTTCCACTTAAATGGCCAAAACAAAACACAGAAAGAACAACACACTGCAGATACTTGCACCTGAAATCATTCATACACAAATTCCAAACAAGGGGGCCAGCTGGTGGCATAGTGGTTGAGGCACTCGACTCCCACATGGCTGACTGCAGTTTGACTCCCAGACCCAGGACTCAAAATCATGCCAGGTACATGTGCATGTGTGCCCAAGATCCTTCAAGGAGAATGGAGGAGGAGTGATTGCAGTGTGGGCCTTCCCTCTCCACACCCGCTGGAGGGGTGGGGGTGATTTCTCATTTTCTTTCTCTCTGAGGGCTCACAAGCAAAAAATCTCTCCCCACTACCCCCAAGAAAAACAAATTCTGAACATGGCTGAGCTAAATCAAGTGGCTACGGACTCACACATGGCTGACCGCAGTTCAAGTCCCGGATCCAGTGACTTGGAACGCACACTAGGTATGCACACCACTCGAGCGCTTGTGTGTGTATGTGTACCCAAAATCCCAAGAATAGAGAAGGGATTACAGTGTGGCCACCCCCATCCCGGGGATAATTTCTTGTTTTCTGTCTCTCCGATAAGCACAAGCACCCTATAGCAAAAATCTGTTGGGAGGGGGGACTATCTTTGTTTCTCAAGTCTGATAAAGGCCACTAAAAAGATTAAGAATAGAGTAATGATCAAAAGAAGCTTCTTTTACTCTCAAAAATCAGAAAGAAAAGTGTTCTGTAATTCCTCTGCCTAGTAAACTAGGTCCCGTGGGTGACAAGGGCCTATAGCTACAGTCTAAGATCCATTGAGGGCTCTGGCAAACAATTTACACATAGTCATTTTGCAAAACTCCTTCGTACATCCTCCACTCTTCCTGAATGCTATTCTGAAGACTACTATCTTCGCATTACTGCATAAAATATGCCATTCAGAAAATAGTCGGTGTTTGAGTTAGTAATGGAAAGAGATGAGTTTTACTTTATAAGCTGTTCTACACCTTTTATACTACTGACTACAAATTCAAGCAGTAATCACCAATTCAACCTCCTCAGCAACCAAACTGGATTCATTGTGGCAGGCACTGCTATTCTTGATCCTTCAGGAGGAAAAATTGACAAGTGTTTATCTTTCCTCTGAAACTCTGGCCCCTTCATTTGGCCACTGCCTTGAAGAGGTAAGAAAAGACTGTAGACCCTTAAGGAAGTTAAGGACCTGTTTCTAATAGAAAAGAATTAATTCTCCTTTTTTTTTTATTTATTTATTTTAATTATAACCAAGCACAATTATTTATTTATTTTAATTATAACCAAGTACGATTGATTGATTGATTTTGGAGAGGTTTTTGCTATAGGGCATGCACGCTCGCCAGAAAGACAGAGTCAGGGAGATAAAAAGCTAGAAATCACCCTCTGGGGGAATGGCCACGCCGCAATCCCTTCTCCTCCATTCTCCTCTCAGGATCTTGGGCTTGCACGCACACGCGCCTGGCGTGAGTTTAAGCCACCGGGTCCGGGACTCGAACTGTGGTTGGCTACATGGGAGGAGTTCAGCGACATAGCCATTACGCTAACTGCTGGTCCCAATTCTCCTTTTATTTACTGGAACTGAAATTGTACAAAACACTACAATTTCTTCTACCTTTTTTTAATTCATTCTCCAATCATCTGTCTTACTTATCATCAGTCTCTAATCAAGTTCATTTTCAACAAAAAATATTTTAATTGTCTTATCCTATCTAAAGTTCTTCAACAGCTAAAGAGAAAAACTTTCCCCAGGAGGAAAAAAACATAAGAATCTCTAAGTAAAATATAAAAAATACCAAAGATCTATATGTTAAAATTAACTTACATCACTCATGGCACCAAAACAAGTCTTTTTTCCTCTCTGAAAGACTTGCCATCAGAGTCGAATATTTTATTCCCTGATTCATTTACTCAGGTATTAATGCAATGCAAACTTACTAAGTGCCTACTATGCACCAAGTATCATTCTACACAAGCAACATACTTCAATGTAACCAAACATTTCCTCCCTTGGAGAGCTGACATCTTAGTGGGTGCTGACAAACACTGCAAGTAAATAAACTATATCAGAATTTTAATTTCAGAAAAAATAATGTTAAGATTGGGAAGAAACTGTCACGGCTAATTGATCTGCCAAAGCTGTACTGATTCATCTTGCAAACTTTCATGGATATAGTAATTATCCTTAATTGCTAATTTATAGGGCATAGAAAGCAAGTCATATGGTTACTGCTTTATCCAATTATATGAATAAAATGTCATATTCTAGAAAAACGATCGTAGGACTACCTGCTACAGCAGGAGGTTTGTGAAACCAGCTGTCACAATGAGTCAGTTTGATTGAGGTTATGGATTAGACATTTCTCATCTCCACCAATAAAGGTTGTGGAGGGAGGTGGGCTTTATGACATATAAATCAGATGGTTATAAAAGCTGAAATAAGGCAGCTGAGAAGGAAAATGAGACTCAAACAGTTCAAACTCACATACAGGTTTACTAAGAGATTTACCTACAGTGAAACACTATATGGACAGCCACTAAAATGTTGCCCAGCAACAGAAACACATTAAACCTTCACTAGGTTCTGAAAAATGATTTGGTATGTTTAACTCTTGAGTCCTAAGGCCACTTACATGGGAACACAGAAAACTTCTCCTACAAACACCTAGCCACACTATGCTTATGGCAAATAAAATGATGGTCTAGAAAGTGTGAGTGTGCCAATAAAGGCTGTATTTTTTCTCAGCCCAGTAGCAAAAAGCATGTTGGCCAAAGAATGGCAATGTATTATCCCTGCAAGGAGGACTGGTTTATCAGCACAGGACAGTTACATTGTACAGCAATATCCATGACTACAAAGAACCAATATAAAGAATAGAGGTTGGCTTAGCTGCACTGGTACAGGCTAAGACACTGTGTTCCCCAAGCTGAGACCACATGGAAGACCTAGACCCAGTTCCCATACAATCCAAAGGCTGGCTGAGGTAGGGTTTGCCTGTTATCCCAGCAACTCAGGAGGCTGAGGCAGGAGAATTGTGAGCTCGCTGGTGCAACAACGTATCAAAACCCTATCTTAAAAAAAAAAAAAAAAAGAACCAAGGCAGATACCTGATGATGGATATTACAAAAATCATACATGTGTGGTCAACTGATTTTCAACAAGGGTGCCAAGATAATTCAATGGGGAAGAGTAGTCCTTTCAACAAAAATGTTTCCAGGACAACTGGATATCCATATGCAAAGAATGGAGTTGGACCTTATCTCATACTATATGTCAAAGATAACTCAAAGAGGATCTGAGAACTAAATGTAACAGTTAAACTTAAAAGTCTTAAGGGGGGCTGACTCCATGGCCTGATGGTTAAAGCAGCTGGATCTTGCATGGCTGACTGTGCAGGTCAAGTCCCAGAACCAAGGCTTGAGAAACACGCTGGGCACATGTGTGCAGAAGGAATTGTAGTCACCATCCCCCATGGGGAGGGTATTCTCCTCTCCTTTTCTTTCCATCTGGAGAGCACACAGCCCTATAGCAAAAAAAAACTATTTAAGTCTTAAAAGAAAATGTTGAAGGCCAGCAGGTGGAATAGTGTAGATTATTGTTAACGTGCTGGATTCCCACAAGGTCAACCACAGTTCAAGTCTCAGACCCAGAGTTTGAAAATCACAACAATTAAATAGATGGATGAATAAATGGAAAAGGAAATGTAGGTGGGGCCAATAGGGGGTGTGGAGGTTAAGGCACTGGATCCCACAGGGTCAAAAGCACCGTTTGATTTCTGAACTTGGCAGCTTGAGAATCACACCGGGCACATGTGCATATGTGCCAAAAATCCTAAGAGGAGAATGATGTAAAAGGGATTGTGGTATGGCCATGTTCCTGATGGGAAGCAAGGGAAGGTAGAGGTCATTTTTCAGGGAAAGTAGAACTGCTTTTGTAAAATCTTCCACTTCCTCAGAAGTTAAGCATAGAGTTACTATATGACCCAGCAATCCCACACATACCCACGAGAAATGAAACCAAATACCCACATAAAAACTTGTACAGAAATGTTCATTACAACATGTTCATTAGCTGATGAATAAATCAAGAATATCCATATAACAGAAATATTTTCAGAAGTAAAAATAAATTAAGTACTAACTAACTGACTCTAAAACATTGACAAACCCTGAAAACATTAAGGCTGCGTAAAAGAAGCCAGACACACAAAAGGCAATATGTTAAAAGACTGCATTAATATGAAATATCTACAATAGACAAATCCATAGAGACAAAAAGGAGACTTGTAGTTCCCAGGGGCTGAGAAGAAAGAATTAGAAGTGACTGCTAATGGGTACAGGGTTTCTTTCGGAGTAATGAAAATGTTCTGAAATTAGATGGTGGTGATAATTGTACAAATGTAATATAAAAACAAACAAACAAACAAAAAGGCGGGCTATATACTTCAAAAGGGTATGGAGGGGCCAGCGGGTGGCGTGGTAGCTAAGGCATTGGACTCTCACATGGCCAACCATAGTTCGAGATCTGGACCAAGTGATTTGAAAATCACACCAGGTACATGTTATGTGAGCACCCAAAATCCCAAGAGGAAAATGGAGAAAGGAATGCACGTACCATGGCCATCCTCCTCGGGGAATAAGCTCTCACTTTCCCTCTGTCTCTCTCTCTCTCTCTCTTTTTGCCCTATCGCAAAAACATTACATACATAAAAGGGTGGGGTATGGAATTTATGGTATGTTAATTCAATCTCAAAAAAAATAATGTTTTTGGAACCAGCAGGTGGCGTAATGGCTATGTTGCTGGACTCCCATGTAGTCGGTTGCAGTTCAAGTCTCAGACATGGTGGCTTAAACTCACGCAAAGCACTTGTGCGTGTGTGCCCAAGATCCCGAGAGGAGAACGGAGGAGAAGGGACTACGAAGTGGCCATCCCCTCTGGGGGGTAATTTCTCACTTTCTGTCTCTCTCTGTATGTCTTTCTGGTAAGTGGACGTGCCCTATAGCATAAAACCTCTCCAAAAATAAAAGGTTTTAAAGGCCCAATATGAAAGTACAAAATCATGGGGACATAAAATGTGTATTTCACCACAGAGGTCTCAATATTTGTGCAGGAGGATTACATGCTTAGCTGAACAACATTAACAAACATTTTTAATTAAAAAAAAAAAAAAAAAAAAAAAGCCAGCTGACAGAAAACTGGAAGCCCAAAGCTAGTCATGGTGACTCATCACAGAAGGGGATATAATGTAAACCTTCAAGTCCTCTGAAAATAACTAGGTAGGAAGCCACAGGAAGTATACAGAACTTCGGTAAAATCTACAAAGCTTTTAGAAGGATAAAAGGGACAGGAAACAATATGAGCTTTTTCTAAAAGGCAAAACAACAAATATTCCTGTGAGTCACACAGAAAGAACCACCTAAGTAATTGGGCTAAAAAGTCTAAAATGCTATATGGAAGCTTTCAACTGCCCCAACCCACAGGCCGCATGTGCTGGGACTCGATGTCAGAGTAGCAAAAAAGAAGCCAGGAACTCTGCTCTGGTCAAAGTTTTCTACACCTAATGACACCATCAGAGAAGACCAGCCAGTGGCATGGTAGTTAAGGCAGCTGGATCCCATGTGGTAGACTGCACAGTTCAAGTACCAGATCCAGTGGCTTACAAATCATACTGGGGGATTGGCAGATGGCACGATGGTTAAAGGCAATGGATTCCCACATGGCCAACCATGGTTTGAGTCCCAAACCTAGCAACTTGCTTTCTCACTTTCCCTTTCTCCCTGTCTCTGTCTGGTCAAATTAAAAAATAATAACTAAGAAAATTAAATAAATAATTTTTTAAAAAAGAAAAACACATCAGACATGTGTGCATGCATGCACGTGTGCCCAAAATCCCTAGAGGAGAATGATGAAGGGATTTCGGCATGGCAATGCTCACTGGGAGTTAATTTCTCACTTTTCTCTCTGTGTTGCTCTCTCTAGCAAGCCCTATGGCAAACTTAAATAAAATAATAATAATAATACCATCAGAGAATGGTGAAGGAGGTGCTGTAGAAAGGGGAGCCAAGATTATAATCTATGAGATACCCTTTAATGAAGCAAAAACATGTACAGGAACTGAATAAAAGAATGACTAAAGAGAAACTACATTGAGGGGATTTTTAGAAAGTATACCAGGAATAAGCTTCCTGGCAAGCAGAGCTGTTGCTTCTGCAGAAAGATCATCTCTTGAAAATTAAAAACTCACTTAGATGACATGAGCAATCTCAAAAGAACATAAACTATATGGCTGGGAGGTCCTTCCTAGAATAGTTGTCAAAATGGCCATCTTGTTTTGCTGGTGAGAGCAAGAGGCAAACCAAAATCAGAAAGCCCAACATTCAAACCCAATGAACTAGAAGCACAAGACTTGATGGCACTGTCACTTCACTAGCTCTGGATACACTAGCAGACTGTCATGTCTCTGCCAGCTGTGTTACAAACTGGGCCCCAGTTTGCAAACAGGGAAGTTCAAACCTCTGAAGAATCGTAAGGATCTACAGAAAGGTCCAATAAAGACAGCATCTAATCTGAATCATTTTTATTTTTTAATTTGCCAGAGTGCATGCACTCAGGAGAGAAAGAGGAGAAAATACTCCTTATGGGGAATGGTCACTGTAATCTCTTCTTTTCCATCTTTCCCTCTTTTTTTGGGATTTTGGGCAAACATACATATGCAGGACATGTTTTTCAAACCGCTGGGTCCAGGACTCAAATTACATGGTCAGTCATGTAGGACCCAGTTCCCTTAACCACCAGGACACAGGCTAGCCCCTGGACCTTTTTATTTTACAGCTGAAAAAATGTGCAAGCAAGGGACCAGCAGTTAGCGCAATGGCTTTGTCACTGGACTCCCATGTAGCCGACCATGGTTCGAGTCCCAGACCCAGTGGCTTAAACTCATGCTGGGTGCATGTGCGTGTGTGCCCAAGATCCTGAGAGGAGAATGAAGGAGAAGGGATTGCAGCGTGGCCATCCCCCCGGGGGGTGATTTCTCGCTTTCTATCTCTCTGTGTCTCTTTTTCTGGCGAGTGTGCACGCCCTATAGCAAAAACTTCTCCCAAATAAAAATAAAAATATGCAAGTAAGACGAGGAAAGTAACTTCTGCCTAAAACTGCAAAGTGTGGAGGCCAGAACAAGAGCTAGAACGGATGTTGCACTGTGCCAGATGTAGAGTAAGCACTTGGAAGCTGATTTCTCTGTAAAATACTATCATAGCTCACCTGTTGGTTAAATCTTTTCTTCCAATTAAAATTTCCCTTTATATGTGCCAGCAGAGCAGGTTTCAGAGACCAAGTGACTAAGCAAGTCAAGTTTTCATGAGCTGGCTACCCCAGTCAAGTTTCCATGAGCTGATTACATCAAGTCAAACCAGCATTTTACTAAACACTACCACATGCATAGCAAGCAGAAACTCCAGGGTCTAATATTCCAAAAGAACACCCAAAAAGGACACATAAGGGAAGAAGACTTCCAAATGGTAAAAACAGGATTGGCAAACTACGGCCAACCAGTCAAATTCAGCCTACTGCCTATTTTTGTACAGCCCATAAGCTAAAAATGGTTTCTACATTTTAAAATGGTTGGAAAACTATCAAAAGAAGAATGTTATGTAACATGTAAGGAGTATAAAATTCAAATTTCAATGTCCATATATAAAGTTTTATTGGAACATGTCAAGCTCATTCACTTCTCTATTGTCTATAGTTGCTTTCACACTGGAACGACAGAGTTGAGTGGAGGTGACAGAGACCATACAACTTGCAAAGCCTGAAAATTTACTACCTGGCCCTTCACAGAATAAGTCCGCCAACCTTTGATATAAAGCACGGTAACAAGGGACTGAAATGAAAACTAGTTTTATGGTAGTCTAAACAGCAAGTGCACAGAAAAAATAAATTCTGGACCACTTCAAGTTATATAAACTGCTCGTTTTTATAATCAGAGAAGGAGTGGTATATGACAATAAAAATTTAGTTTCTTAGCAGCCATGCTACGCAGTCCTGGTTCAATTCCCAACCCAAACTAAAGACTAAACAAAGTGACATATACCTATAATCCCATTAACTCAGGAAGCTGAGGCTGGAGAATTACAACCTTAAGGCTGGTCTGGGCAATACAGTGAGACCCTGTCTGAAAAAGAGCTAGGCTGGTAGTGTGCACCTATGGTCCAGTTAGGAGACTGAGTTAAGAGAATAAGGACAAGATTGGGAACCAGCAGTTAGCGTAATGGCTATGTCACTGGACTCCCACGTAGTCGACTGTGGTTCGCGTCCCAGACCCTGTGGTTTAAAACTCACGCTGGGCCCGTGTGTGTGCGTGCCCAAGATCCCGAGAGGAGAATGGAGGAGAAGGGTCTGCGGCATGACCATCCCCCTGGGGGGTGATTTCTCGCTTTCTGTCTCTATGTCTCTCTCTGTCTGTCTGTCTGGCGAGCGCACATGCCCTATAGCGAAAACCCCCCCAAAAAAAAAAAAAAAAGAAGAAAAGAAAAGAAGGACAAGATAAGAAAGAAAAGAATTTTGCTTCAGAATCAAATCAATGTTAGCAGTGATCTTTAGAAGTTTCTTAGTTGGGACCAGCAGTTAGCGTAATGGCTATGTCACTGAACTCCCATGTAGTCGAGCGCGGTTCGCGTACCGGACCTGGTGGCTTAAAACTCACGCTGGGAAACGTGTGCGTGCATGCCCAGGATCCTGAGAGGAGAAGGGATTGTGGCGTGGCCATCCCCCCGGGGGGTGATTTCTCGCTTTCTGTCTCTCTGTCTCTCTCTGTCTGGCGAGCGCATGCACCCTATGGCAAAAAAAAAAAAAAAACTCTAAAAAAAAAAATAAGTTTCTTAGTTGGCTCTAATAGCTTCAATTTCATCATTTATAAAATATGTAAGAATTTCCATGAGTTGTATGAAATCTAAACAAGAGACTAAAGCACTAAGCACAGAGCCCGGCCCAGTGACATAATAAATGCCACACTGCTATTAAAAGAAACGGCTCAATGTATGTCTGAAGTAAAAATTCAGATACTATAGAATATAAAAGATGGACATTTCCTCTGGGGGCCTAAAAGTAAATATCAAAAACATGGAAATTCTCCCACTACTGAATTTGGTCAGAATTAGATAGAAAACTGTAACCTATTAATACAAGAGCATGCTGATTTATCAGCTAAGGGATACCGACTCTCTAGGAAAGTGGCTTTCAGTGTCTATTTCACAATCCCTATCCTCACAGGTAATGGTAATAAGTATTCTCTCTTAATTTTGTACAAAACTTCATCCTTGGAAAGTATCTTGGCAATCAAGGCTTCGGATGATATGGCCAAGTGAAATGACCATGAACTCCAAAATTAAGGTAGTCTGGAGTGAAAATGAACACAAACTTAAATGGTAAAATATTAGTTTCTCTTCTCTCCTTTCCTAGTCTCCGACCCTCTTCATCCTCACTATATTGAGGGAGCAAGGCCAGCACATTTATTCTCATTTCACAGCTGAGTAAACCATAGCACAATAACATCATGGCTTGGCCAGTGCATTGACAAGCCCCAGATACTCAGTATGAGAACCATGAGCCAAAACACTGGTGATGTAAATAAATGATCAGTACTAAGTCTGTAGCATAGCCCCTGCATAACTGAAGCCTTACCAAGAAGAAATGAACTCAACCTCCTGGAAACAAGTGTCAGAACTATCTCCATGATTGGTCCTTTGCCAAGCCAAGAGCTCACGACCTCACATTGAGTTCCACTGCCACTGAGAACCCTAGAAATTAAGACATATCCATTCAAAAAAATAAGGGAGAATGCTGGAAGAACTAGTCCTAAGAAGTAGGTAAGTGCTGAAATGTCATTTTGGGGAATCCATTCTGGTTGTCAAAACAAAATCTGTCAAAATAACTGTCTCATGTTACCTTACCAAAGGAAGACCCCAAAATTAACTAACTCCAGTACATACTAAAAGAGAAAAGACTCTAACCCCTCTATCAAATGGCTAGGTCAAAACACTCAGACTACTAAAAGAAAGGAACATTACCGCAATGATCAGGGCTCTTAATCCTCTTCTCATGATAAAACAGAAATATTTCCAAATTTCCTTAAGTGTCGTAATTTGGGAAAAACATGGTATAAAGAAAGAATAGAGGGGCCAGCAGGTGATATAGTGGTTGAAGTGCTGGACTCCCATGTAGTCAACTGCAGTTTGAGTACCGGACCTGGTGGCTTGAAAAATCGTACCAGACCTGTGTGCATATGCGCCCAAAATCCTGAGAGGTGAATGGTGGACAAAGTATTGAGGCATGGACATCCCCCCAGGGGGTGACTTATTACTTTCTGTCTCTGGTGTGCATGGACTCAATAGCAAAAATCTCTCTCTTTTTTTTGCTAGAGAGTGCATGCATTGACCAGCGAGAGAGAGGAGAGGGAACAGAAAGCACCCATGGCATGGCATAGTCACACTGCAATCTCTTCTCCTCCATTTCCTAATCCTGGCAGGACTCTGACATGCACACATACACACCTGGCATATTTTTCAAGCCACTGGGGCCAGGATTTGAACCACACAGTCAGTCACATAGGATAAGTCTCCTTTAATCACAGAACTACAGCCGGCCCAAAAACTAAATGTTATTTTCATGTTAAATATTATTTTCTTGACTGATGATAGTGCCCAGTCAGAGAAACTACAAGTTTGGAGTCTGTATCTAAAGGCAGACACTACATTTTACTAAAATTAAATTATAGATAGCCATTGAGAAACTGGGTCTAACAGTGATCACAACTCTTAAACTGAACATTCTATTACGAAAAAGAAATCAAACGTATACATTAGGGGAGAATTTAGAAACTTCTTGTGAAAAAACATGTTTTAATCAGAGAAAAAAAAATGAAGATTTTTTTTTTAAACACTAAACAGACCACAGAAAATTTTGAGATAGTCTTTTTTTCTTTCAGTTTTTCTTTTTTTGGGGGAGAGGTTTTTGCTATAGGGTGCGTGCACTCGCCAGACAGACAGAGAGAGACATAGACAGAAAGCGAGAAATCACCCCCCAGAGGGGATGGTCACGCTGCAATCCCTTCTCCTCCATTCTCCTCTCGGGATCTTGGGCACGCACGCACACGCGCCCGGCGTGAGTTTTAAGCCACTGGGTCTGGGACACGAACTGCGGTTGACTACGTGAGAGTCCAGCAACATAGCCATTACGCTAACTGCTGGTTCCCAATAGTCTTTAAAGTATTTTATTTCAATTATAGACAAATACCAAAAAGCACATGAAATTTGGAGGAAAAAATAAACCCAGCTCAAGCCTTCCAAGAAGTTTAAAAAGGAAGTTGGGACTATTTCAAAGAAAAAAAGTCTAAAAGGAAAATATTTTCCCTCCCCTAAAAAACAGAAGAGATGCTAGTTTTCTGCTGGATGCTAAGCAGTCTGTCTTTCAGAGACGAACATTTATACAGCCAAATCACCTTAAGCTACCATAAGGTCAAGAAAGCTCTAAACGCTCCCTTCCACTTGATCAGCACAAGCTGGTAGAGCACTGGGGCTTGAAGATTTGAGTGGCACCTGCTGGCAGGTTACTGGAAACTGAGGATTCAGCCAGTACAAGCAGGAAATTGGTCACCTGCTGGGGAACTGAACAAACCATACACTGAGGTTAATGAGAGCCAGATTTCGCACTGTTGGAGGGCGATACAAATAAAAAAAGGCTAGAGGGACCAGCAGTTGGCATAATGACTATGTCATTGGACATAGTCCATGTAGTCGACCGTGGTTCGAGTCTCAGACCTGGTGGCTTAAACTCACACCAGACGTGTGTGTGTGGGTACCCAAGGTATAGAGAGGAGAATGGAAGAAAAGGGATTGTAGCATGGTCATCCCCTCTGGGGGATGATTTCTCACCTTCTGTCTCTCTGTATCTCTCTGTCTTTCTGGCAAGCATGCGAGCCCTATAGCAAAAACCTCTCAAAAAAAAAAGAAAAAAAAAAGAAAAAAAATAGAAAAAAAGAAAAGAAAGAAAGAAAGGCTAGAAAAAGTAAACCACTACTTTAACATATACAGCTAAAAATAAAGATAGATATATGGGTGTGTTTACCACAATTATCTTCCCTCACTCCATCCACTAAGAGGGCCAAAAAACTACGATACTAGAGCATACCCAGTACCCAGTCTCTGCTTCCAAAAACTTTTCTAAAAAGAACCATGCTTCCTTAGAGAAAAGCCAATTCCAGCATTGGAACAGAAAGTATCATGGGACCTGGAACATCTTGCTGTGTCAAAAAGTAAGTATTCAAAGAACGATGCAGTCAGATCAAAATGACAAAGCAGCCAGCTGAAAAGAGCTCTCCCTGGCCACAACTGGGATAACCTGAAAACCAAAATCATAGTAATGGATTCTAATCCACTGAATAAATGGATAAATAAATACAGAAGAAAACATTCTACATTACAGTAGATCAGCAACTAATAAATGCAGAATTAGAAAAATGATTATTTGACAATAATCACATTACATAATTTATTCAGGCAAGAATCATCAATGATTCCAAAACTGATGAATGAATGTTTGACAAAGAAGAAATATTTGGGGACCAGCAGACGGCGTAATGATTATGCCACTGAACTCCGATATAGTCAACTGCAGTTCAAGTCCTGGACCTGGCGGCTTAAAACTCACACTGGGCAGGTGTGTGTGCCTACCCAAAATCCCAAGAGGAGAATGGAGAAGGGATTACAGCAAAGCTATCCCTCCAGGGGGTGGGGAGGATTTCTTGCTTTCTGTCTCTCTGTTTCTCTGTCTCTCCGGCAAGTTCACATACCCTATAGCAAAAAATCTTTAAAAAAAAGAAAAAGAAAAAGAAATTTTTGCATCATCTCAAATTATCTTTTCACAAAGGATCGGTTATAGATAATTAAGCAATTAATAAGTAAAAACACTTATTACTTACTAGATAAGATCTTTATTAACTAAAATTACACAGAAGAAACCTGACAGATATCATCTTTTTTTAAATCACTAGAGGGCATGTGTACCGACCAGAGAGTTAGAAAGGAAGAAATCACACCCTCAATGGGGCATGCCACCCATTATTTCTCCCATGAGATAGAGACAGAGAGAGAGAAACAGGCACCCTAAACAATTCCCAACTTCCAGTCAGCCAGAATGATGGGGACACACAAACACATCTTGTGTTGGGTCACGAGATATCCAAACCACAGTCTTCCATGGGTGGCCAGGACTGCACAGTGGTACCCCACTTGCTGCCTATGCCACCAAGGTTGGGCTTATCAGAAACCACCCTAACCAAGGAATAAAATTATCAGGACTAGTAATGGGATAATTGACACAGTATACCTCACTGACAATGCATTAAGGAGACCATAGTATTGTTTATGTGATATTCCTGTCAAAAAAAAACTAACTTTACATCTAGTCACAAAGAAGTGACAAACCCATACTGGGCCACATTCTCTGAAGTAACTAGCCCCGTAGTCTTAGGAAATGTCGATCATAAAATTTTTTAAAAATAATAATTAAAAAAACTCGGAGGAGTTACCCATGATAGAAGGAAACTAAATAAAGCTATGACAACTAACAGGTGATCTGGGATTGGATCCTATATATATAAAAGGGACTAATGGAGAAATACAAAATCTGAAGGTCTGTGGTTGAATAACAGAATTGAATCCAAGTTTACTTCTTGATGATTATACTGTACTTGTGAACAAATGTCCTTGTCTTTAGAGCAATCTTGGAAATATTAATGAATAACAGGATATAATTTTTGAAATTTACTCCCAAAATAATCCAGAAATAAATAACAATAAGAGAGATCCTTATTCAGATTTCATATTTGCAAAACCTCCTACTCACTATAACTTTATTTGTAACCCCCGAATCAATACTGTTGACACTTGCTGTCATTCACAGCCATGCACATATACAGAACAGCAAAAACGTATGTTGCCTGATGCTCTCATTTCCAGCAGAGGTGAGACAGGCTTGCTTCCTACTATAAACAAATGTTCTTGTTGTGGTCTACTTAGTGCCATACTTCAGGGGTCGTTGTTGTTGCTTTGAGTTTTTTTGTTTTTGTTGTTTTTTTTTGCTTTTTGTTAATTTTGCTGTTTAAAAAAGTCCTCTCATGTAGTTCTGAGCTTCATTCAGACATGAGTCTGAATGTTGGCTCTAAGCTCAATATTAATGAATCAACAAGGTATATGAAGTATGGTGTCTTTAAACAGAAGCACACAAAGAACGAGCTTCTGATAAAAAGGATATGCCCAAATGCTGGAAGAGTTGAACCCTCATTATCTACCCTAGCGGCAATGGTTCCGTATTCACTAATCCAGTTGCTGCAACTTTATAAAACATAACTAGTGTGAATAATACAGTAATATCGATACACTAATAAAACTACTGCATATAATACATATAGAGAGGATGACAGGGCAATTGAGGTCTAAGTGGAGGGGACATAGAACTTATTTGTACTCCTTCAACCTTTGTCAGAGTTTGATATGATTTCGAATTATTTTTTAAAAAAAATTTATGTTAGGAGCTACACATACCATAGACTGCTATAGAGCCTTGCTATGGTTTAAATGTCTCCTTCAAAACTCACGTTGAAGTTTAACTGCCCTCGTAATAGTATTGAGAGTAGGGACTTTTAAGAGGTGATTAAGTTATGAAGGATCTGTCCTCATTATGAATTAAAGCCATTATCATGAGTGGGCTCCTAACAAAAAGTCTGGTTCCCTTTCTCTGTCTAGCACAGTTCACTTGCCCTTCCACCATGGGCTGAGCTAGCATGTTGCCAAATGCTAGGAGCATGCTCCTGGACTTCCCAGTCTCCAGAACTGTGAGCCAAATAAACTTCTATTGTTAGTAAACTACTCAGTCACAGGTATTTTGTTATAGCAACACAAAACAGACAACGACAAGTCTCAATTCTCAATGATAAAATAACCAAGTCACCAGGACTAGATCTCACTAGTGGTGATAAAATAAATTTCATCTCTCTCCCAACCCCCCTAATCTCCTTTCCCATCCACACACCACTTCTAAGAAATTTAAATTTGGGACCAGCAGATGGTGTAATAGTTACTTCGCTGAACTGCCACATTGTCGGCCACCGTTCAAGTCTCAGACCCGGCTGTTTGAAATTCATGCTAGGCATATGTGGGATTGTGGCATGCTATCTTCCCTGAAGGTGATTTCTCATTTTCTGTCTCTCTGTCACTCTGTCTTTCTGGCGACCGCAAGCGCCCTGTAGCAAATACCTCTCAAAAGAAAGGAAGGAAGGAAGGAAGGAAGGAAGGAAGGAAGGAAGGAAGGAAGGAAGGAAGGAAGGAAGGACTCTCCCTTCAGCAGATTCAGTACAAAAATTTCTCTAAAAAAAAAAAAAGAAAAAAGAAATTGAATCTGAAACTATTATTGCTTCATGGGTCATATCATTAAGTATGATCTTGTCATTGCTTGACAAAATGCTAGATGCTTTCAAATCCTAAAATTCGAACTTTCTCTGAGCACATGTTCAAATAGGCTATCAATCCAAAAAAGACCTAGAATTTTAGGAAGAGCACTCTTCCTTTCTATATCATTTATCTGGAGGAATTATTTTTTAATCACATATAAATGTGACCTAACTGGGTTTTATATTCAGAAGAGGCAGAAACTCCTTAATAGAAACTCCTTAATATGTCACAAGTTTTGGGAAGCAACTGATGAAATTCAAAGTTGCAGTCACTGAGAAATTTCCATAAGAGGCAGGAACATCATACATAATTTTGGCTTAAGTGAAGCCTTGTAATTTTGACTGTTACTTCTTTACCCCTACGAGTTGGCCTTCTTTATTACCAAAAAAGAATCAGATGACCAAAAACACTTCCTGAGTTTTCCTCTCTAATCTAGAAACAAAGTGAAGACATGTTTTGAGAAATTTCTGGAGAAATGTTCTGTGCTAATTGGCAAAACCCTGAAGATTAGGATTTTAATCTCTTTTCTCCCTCCCATGTCCTCAGACTTTTTACTCCTGTCTCCACACCTATGGTCTTCTGTATAATGAAAGGTGCCTGGATCAAGCAAGGGCAGTTCAGTAAGATTTGCAGCCAGTACAAGGAGGGGACAGGAAAAGTCTCTGCAGCTGATCCACGAGTTTGAAAGCACTGAACAGGTTCAATGGTATCACTGTAGCTACACTGCTGCTATGATCCTGGGGGGGGCCACAGTGGCCCTATTTCCGGGGGGGGGGGGGTGAACAATGACTCAGCTGAATCCCATTATCTTTCAATAGAAACAAAAGAATAAAAAAGGCCACCCTGAGGGCAACTCACAGAAAACCTCTGAGGGAAACTACAGACCAGCAATCTCTTGAGATCCTGTTAGAAATGCAGACCCTCAAACTGTAACTCAGAATTACTGAATCAGAATCTGCACTTTAACAAGATCCCCAAGTGACTATCATGTCCTATAAAGTTTGAGGAGTGCTGCCCATAAAGTTCCTGCCCTGATTTCCCCACCCTAACCACCTGGTTCAGAAATATGTACTCTCCCAGGACCAGCAGTTAGTGTAATGGCTATGTCGCTGGACTCCCATATAGTCAACCATGGTACGAGTCCCGGACCTGGTGGCTTAAACTCACGCCAGGCGCATGTGCGTGGAGGGAGGGAGGGAGGGAGGGAGGGAGGGAGGAAGGAAGGAAGGAAGGAAGGAAGGAAGGAAGGAAGGAAGGACGGACTCTCCCTTCAGCAGATTCAGCTTAAACTTTGTTTCTTCAAAGAGGTCTTCCTAATCCTCAGGCTAGCTTAGACTACTCTGCTATTGATATGTGCTCTCTGAACACACTACACTTCCCTCCCAAAGAATTCATCACAGTATTAAATAATATAATTAATTGTTTTGTATCAATCAGTCTTCCTCCTATGCTGAAAGTTCTGTCAAAAGACAATGACCACATTTATCTTGTTCTTTATAGGCCCAGGGCCCAGAACAAAACTAGAGACAAAGTATTTTATTTTTTAAATGAATGCCCCTACTATGTATCACGTACTGTGTACTGAGGGTACAAAAATAAGACAAGATCCTTGTCCTTAAGCACCACATCACTTAACTAGGTTTTTGTTGATGCTAACAAGAGCCAAAACCCTAAGAGCATGTACTACACTGACAACTGCTTTACCTACTTCACAGTAGTTATGTTTTATAAAGCTGCAACAACTTAATTAGTGAATACTAAACCCCTGCTGCTAGGGGAAAAAACGAGGGTTAAGTCTCTCCTGCCTACTCCCAAATGACAAGAGGTAGCCCAGATAGCTCCACAGCAAGCAAGACCTGACCTATTCTCCTTATTTGGATTTTACATTCACAGAGAGCAATACCTTGTCCAACTTTCACTCCCTACTCTCTCTAATGCAACTCCAACTTTCTTGGTACTTCATTCTCCCCTGCAATGTTAGTGTCATTTCTGGCAACATTTTCTCTAGCCCACTTCCCTCATCTGTCCTCTTATTACAAAGTGGCGAATTTCCCTTGTTACTGCCTTGAAGACTATCTTACCTAATTCATTCCTAACCACTTAATTATTTCTTGTGAGCTGTCAAGCCAACTCTATTCTCAACAGAAACTACTCAAATCTATATCCCTGACCACTTTGGATGATCTCCCAATTAACTGTTCAATATCCAATTGTCTTCCACTCTCCTCAGCACTTTCTTTAACACCCCCCACCCCACCACACACACACAGAGGGATACTTGGTGTCTAAGTAAATGCTATCACCTTTTCTGATTATCTTCTCCATGACTCTTTCCTATGACTATCTTCTCCATGATCCTTTCCTATGATTATCTTCTCCATGATTCTTTCCTATGACTATCTTCTCCATGATCCTTTCCTATGATTATCTTCTCCATGATCCTTTCCTATGACTATCTTCTCCATGATCCTTTCCTATGATTATCTTCTCCATGACTCTTTCCTATGACTATCTTCTCCACGATTCTTTTTGTCTTTATCACTATAGGCATGTGTGATCACAGAGAGGGAAAGCATGAAAGTACCCCTCAACAGGGCCTGTTCGCATGGCAATCCTTTTCCTTCCATTTCTCCTTCCCATCAGCATTTTAAGCACAAATGCATAGGTGCCTGACATGTTTTTCAAGCCACCAGGGCCAGGATTCAAACTGTAATCAGCCATGTGGGATCCAGCTCCTTTAACCAATAGGCTACAGAACTGGCCTTCTCTGAGAGTCCTCTATTCGTTCTTGCTTAACAGACAAGATTCCCAGAGTGGATTTATGTTCCAAAGGCTTTATCCAAATACCATGGTAACACAAACATATTTACATACCAAAACTCAATGCAATAGGGGGTAACATTATTTCCTTTTATCCTTGGAAAAGTAACTCGCGGAGAAATGTAAGTATACCAGGACAAAGAGAACACTGTGACAGGGAAGAAGGTGCTCAGCAGAGAAGGCACAAACTCGGACTGTCATCACACCACGTCAGTCTGTGACAGGCTCAAAATCCAACCCCACCATCTCGCACATCTTCCCTCCTTGAAGGTCCCAGTTGAGAAAGTTAATGCAGCATTTTACATAAGATGATACAAGACAACCACCAGCAGCATCAAATAAGACTGACTTTGAAGGTCTACACTCTAATCATTGAGTATGTGTCTGTTCCAGAGGTGTTCTTGCATCTGTAAGGGACAATTCTAAGGACTATGCCTTCTGAATATTTTCTAATGCCCAACCTATACTAGTATTTATCAAACAATGAACTGGGGACCTAGACCAAAGATTTGGTTTTGGTATTATCATAAGTTTTATGGTAGTACCATAAAATAGCACTTTTTATTAAGTCACCCACTAAGTCACCCATTGTTTCCTGTTCTCTTAAGTACATCAAAATATGCACTTTTAGGCTATCTGGTCTCAGCCCATACGGTGGATCTGAAATAAGTGATGAAATTTTTTTGTTCACATTTTGCATTCATGTCCACTGTTTCAGAACTATTCCACTTGGGCCCATATAGGAGAGGAAGGGTGAAGATCTTATTTCTCTTGAACTATGTGCCAGCATTTCAGGTATAGAAAACAAGTCCCCAAAGACATTAGTCATCTTCTGTTAAGAAAACCCAAGAAAGAAAGTGTTCCTGATAAAGAGAGAGGCGGAGAGAGACTGTCTGGCTTCAGGAGTAGATGGGGCTGAAGCAGTAATCAAGGCAGAGCAGAGAAGCCTGGGGATCCCATTCCACAGCTACTCAGCTAACTAGATCTGTATATCCAGCCCCCCACCCCTTTGACTCCTTCTCCCCAACTCTGATGCCTAGAGAAGGAAGTGCAGCTGCAGTTCCTGATCCAGGGAGGAAGGGAGCAGCTGCAAACTCACTAACAAAGGCTATAGCTGCTGTGAACTCGATTCTCCTCCTCCTCACAGCACTGCCATCACTGCGTCCCTGAGCAAAACGCACTGCACAAGATACTAAATCATAATTAAATGATAAAAAGGGGGACAGAGGGCGTGTATAGCAGATACCATGAAATGAAAGCAAGGAAATCTCCTGAAATAGCTCAGAAAAATGAACGCAACTGCAGATACTGTCCTTCAGGCTTGTTTCTATAAAGTCATGTGCACTTCTTAAAACTGACCTACGCAATAGGGATGCTAGATTAATAAACATAGTAGTCATAATACTATTATTCAGAGTGAAAAAAATATCTAAAAATGTACAGTATATTTTACAGATTGTATGCAGAACCGGCCATAGAACTGGAGGAAGTCCGTTTCTATGCTACCCTTGAAAAACCCTAATTTCCCCAGTTTTATTTTCGAAACTTGTTTGAAAACTTTTCCTATTTGAAATGTTAGTAGTCAATTTTAGATATCAAGATAAATTCTAAATCATATAGATATACATATATACATATATATATACACACACATATGTACACACCATAAACATTTCAGAGTCATTAACCATGGAATAATTTTACCACCCCAGGATTCTACTTACCGTTAAAACGCTAGAAAGACTACCGTAAAGAAATAAAAGCTAAAGTCTCTGGTCACCTAACGCAGCTGGCGATGCGAGCTGCTCACTCCTTCCCCACTATGATGCTGGTGTCCTAGCTCACCCCATCCTACAGCATCGCACAGAAATTAACACCCAAGAAGTTAAACACAAGGTTATCTGGCCACAATCTGGAACTTGCTTTTGCTATCCTCACTATAAGAACTGCCCATAAAAGAGAATGTTTGGGGGCCAAGGGGTGGCATGGTGGTTAAAGTGCTAGACTCCCACACTGCCGACTGAGGTTCGAGCCCTACACCTGGCGGCTTGCTTTCTCATTCCCTTTCCCCTACCTAATCTCTCTCTAGTGGGTGCATGTGCCCTATAGCAAATTAAAAAATAAAAAGAATTTAAAAATTTCAAAATTATTTTAAAAATAAATAAATAGAATTTGGGACCAGCAGTTAGCACAATGGCTATGTCGCTGGACTCCCATGTAGTCGATCATGGTTCGAGTCCCAGACCCAGTGGCTTACTAAACTCACGCCAGGCACGTGTGCGTGTGTGACCAAGATCCCAAGAGGACAACGGAGGAGAAGGGACTGTGGTGCAGCCATCCCCCCAGGGGGTGATTTCTTGCTTTCTGTCTCTCTGTCTTTCTGGCGAGCGCACACACCCTATAGCAAAAACCTCTCCAATAAATAAATAAATAAAATTTAAGAACAGAATTCTCATCTATTTTTATTAAAAACACCTATGATATTCTATCTACCCTATGCTATCACTAAAGTCCAGCTGTAATTCTTCTCATCTCTTTTCTTTTTTCTTTTTTTTTTTTTTTTTTAGTGGGGGAGGGAGGCTTTTCAATGAAACAATTAAATTCTTTACCAGATAAAGCACAGAAATTTTTTTTGGAGAGTTTTGTGTTTGCCATAGGGCGCATGTGCCTGCCAGAAGGAGAGAGAGAGAGATAGAAAGTGAGAAATCACCCTCCGAGGGGGATGGCCACACCACAATCCCCTCTTCATTCTCCTCTCAGGATCTTGGGCACGCACACAGCGCACCCAACGTGAGTTTAAGCCACTGGGTCTGGGATTTGAATCACTGTAGACAACAGGGGAGTCCAGCGATGTAGCCATTAAGCTATCTGCTGGTCCCAAAGCACAGAAATTTCAAACAAAAGTTTATAGACAGGAAGCAGCAGGGGCATAGTCGTTAAGGTGCTAGATTCCCACCTGGCCAACCATGATTCAAGTCCCAGACTGGGCAGCTTATAAAATCACAACAAATACATACATATATAAATAAATGTTTAAAAAACAAAGGAAGAAAGTTTACAGACAGTTCAGAATCATGGGGCATCTTTACTATGTTTAGCCTTGTACCAGCAACCCCTTCCAAAAATTGTTTATCTTGGTTCCTTTTCCTCAAATAGTCTGACCCAAGCTCACTATTTTCTACACTGCCTTTCAGCTTCTCTCCTATTGGCAATCAAAGAGGTATTACACATTTGTTTCTGACATGACAGTTAACAGGTACTTTCCTTAAAAGAACCAGTATGAACCTTTTTTCTTTAATTTTGCTAGAGGGTATAATATGTGCTTGCTGTGGAGGAAGACAAGGGGGAGGGGTGCAGTGAGAAAGTACCTCCCCCAGGGAGGAGGGTCACCCAGCAATTCCTTTTCCTCCATTTCCTCCCTCCAGATTTGGGCACACACACACACACACACACACACACACACACACAGCATGTTTTTCACCAGATCTGGGTTAAATAGGGCATTGCTGGTAAAGTGGAATCCAGTCACAAACTCCATGCCACCAGCTGGCCCATGAAATGCTTGAGAAGTGAATGGAAACCAAGCAGTCCAGGCTAGCTGCCCCACACTGTGGTACTGTGTAATGGGAAGTTCTTCCTCCCAGAGCTAGAATCCTGATGACTAATTCAAGGGCAGGGCTGGCTTATTAGGAGCTGGGCCTGTGCCCTATGGAGAGCCTACAGGAGGTCTCACGAGATTCTAAAGCTCTCTCTAGAGAGGAGTTTAACAAGATAACTCAGCTTTAAAGTAATAGAGGCAGCCTCCTGGCCTCTGGGCTGTGAAAGGGCTCACCTGCCAAGAGCAATAATACAAGTAATTATTGCACACAGAATAATAGATCTCAGTGGGATTCCAGGGCCAGGTACAGTACTCTGGAGCTTCCGTCAACCTAACACATGGGGTGGAATAGAAGGCACCACTTTTCTCATTAAGACCTGGGACAGAGTCCTAATAGGGCAGCAGATAAATTTCACTTGGCACAGTGATTCTGGTTTGGGTTACTGCCAAAATCAAAAATACCCTTGGTAATGAAGGCTATAAAACAATGCATTTCCCCTCTTCTGGAACAGAATTCATAAGGCTGAGAAGTTCACTAACGTTGCATTAGTTGTTCCAAAGACTTTCAAGCTCATTGCTTTTCCTCTTCTCTGCTAGGAACTTAAATCCACTTTTAGCTGCTTTAGGCAAGTTGCCTTAACCAGACACAGTGAATCCAGATTGCTCACAGTGGTTTTCAAGAAAATCTCCGGAACTCTCACCCGTACTTCAGTTTCTCCTGTCTTTTATGTTGTCCATTTCATTCCTTTGCCTCTGTCAAAGGCAGGAATCATATCATCTGAAAACTAAAGCCAGGTCTACAAATCAAACAACTTCCGTATCATAAAAACTTGCTATGCAGGGACCAGCAGATGGCATAATGGCTATGTCGCTGGACGTTTTGAGTCCCAGACCTGGTGGTGGTTTAAACTCACGCTGAACGTTATGTGTGTGCGTGCCCAAGATCCAAAGAGGAGAATGGAGAAGAAGGGATTGTGGTGTGGTCATCCTCCCTTGGGGGGCGGGGAGGGGTGATTTCTGGCTTTCTGTCTGTCTTTCTGGCAAGCGCACGCACCCTACAGCAAAAAAAGAAAAAAAAAAAGCCTTCCAAAAAACACTTGCTATGTGTGCTTATCCTCCCATTTTGCCTTAGTTCCATTTCCAACCCCATTTGACTTGAGGACTATATGGAAACTACTGCACTAGTAATACCTACCAGCTAATGGTTACTGACCACCAAATGTGCCAGACAATGTACTGAGGATTCTCTTATTTTTATCAGCAACAGTCCCCTAAAGTGGAAATTGCTATTTTCCTCCATTGTACAGAAGACACTGTAACTTTAAGGGGCAAAATTACTTGCCCGAGGTTATATACTTAGTCATCAGTGAAGATAATAACTTATACCACAGCCAGAAAATCAGTTCGGTTCTGCCTCAAGACACAAAGTACATCTCAACTTCCCAAAGTGCAGATAATTCTAAAAAAATAAAGACTGTTGAGGTGGTATATGAACCCTGTATGTATTAGCATTTACTATCTGCATTATATAAGAACTATTTATTCCATCTTTAGTTCTCTCTCCATCCTTATTAAATCAAAAAGAAAGAATTACTTTGGAGATAAGGAGCCTTTAATAGGTCTCTACCATGTGCTAAACTTGTTAGAACGCAGATTTTTTTTTTTGAGAGGTTTCCGCTAGAGGGCGCATGCGCTCACCAGAGAGACAGAGAGATAGAAAGCGAGAAATCACCCCCCCCCCCCGGGCGGGGGGGATGGCCACACCACAATCCCTTCTCCTCCATTCTCCTCTTGGGATCTTGGGCACGCATGCACACGCGCCCAGCATGAGTTTAAGCTGCCGGGTCCAGGACTTGAACCGCGGTCGACTACGTGGGAGTCCAGCGACATAGCCATTACGCTAACTGCTGGCCCCAGAAAGCAGATTTAAGGTGCAGAGCAAAACGATACCTTGCTAGAATTGGTAGTACCATTTGGTTTTCATTGAGGGTTTTTTTCTTTTCAAGTATTTTGGGGGGTTTTTGCTGTAGGGTGTATGCATTCACTAGACAGAGACACAGAGAGGGAAACTGAGAAATCTTCCAGATAGACCCACCACAATTCTCTTCTATTTTCCTTTTGGGATTCTGGACATACACACTCAAGTGCGCAGCCTGAGTTTCAAGCCACCAGGTCCAGGACTTGAACACAGCCAGCCATGTGAAAATCCAAGGCCTTTACCACCACACCTACTGGCCCAACTGTGGTTTCTTTTTTTTTTTTTTTTTTTTTTAAGATTTTTTTGTTATAGGATGTGTGTGCTCATCAGAGAGACAGAAATGGCTTAAACTCAACACCTAGAGCGTGTGCATGAGTGCCCAAGATCCCGAGAGGAGAATGGAGGAGAAGGGATTGCAGTGTGGCTATCCCCCCTGGGGGGTGATTTCTCACTTTCTGTCTCCTCTGTCTCTCTTTCTGGCCTGCGCACACACCCTATAGCAACAACCTTTCCAAAAAAAAAAGATCCCCTGGTCCAAACAACTTTAAAAACGACAGTATTCCCTATGCCGTATGTTGTCAAGTTTATCACCACCTACCACCCTAAAAAGGAAAACCAACTGTTTTTCTTCTGTACTTACACCAACACTTCTGATACTAAATGTGAGTTTTTTCTAGACCAAGCAATTCTCCAATCTCTGGGGATATCAACTGGGTATCCTACAATTCAATTCCAACACTGCCTACTTAGAGCAACAGATCCCACAAGTTAAGTGTGCATTCCCAGAAGACTCCTCCCACTGCAGATGCAAGTCCAAGGCTTGCAACCAGCTGACTCTAAATTAGGGGTCTCCAACACCTTCTCAGGTTCATTAATAGCTAGAGCAACTCACAGAACTTTGGAAAGCAGTTTACTTAAGAGTCAGATGGAAGAAATGCTAAGAGTAAGGAACAGGGGATTTGGTACAGTTGAGTTCCCAGACCTTCTCGGGGCACATCATCCTCACAGCACCTCTGTGTATTTACCAACCCCAAAGCTCTCCAAGCCCTATCATTTAAGGGTTCCGTTACATAGGTGTGATGAATTAAATCATCACCCATGGGTAACTGAACTCAATCTCTAGTCCCTCTTCCCTTCAACCCTTCTCCCCTCCCAGGGTGCTGGACAGGATGGGGCTGAAAATTCCAATCCTCTGTCAACCAGCCCCTATCCTTAAACTTTCTGAAGTCATTCATTATCATGAACTCAGGTGTGGTTAAAAGGGGTTTGTTCTAACAAAAAAGGACCCTTCCACCTTTATTACTCTTCTCACATGGAAAATTACAGGGTTTTAGGAGCTGTGACAGGAAGATCAAGATCAAACATACTGGTATCTCCTATTATATTACAACATCACATACCCCACCTTCTTATCCAAAAAAAAGAACTACGTGTCAGCACACAGGGAAAAAAGTCAGAATCATCTCAAGTAACTCTGCCTCTCACCTTTGCTTGTCATCTGTACTTTAGTTGTAAATGCCCCTAAGTCATGGAGCTCTCCAGAAATCAGAGCAAGTAGGTAAAGGCTAGGACCAAAAGGACTTACTCTATTGGTACTGAGACTCTGAGACACCCAGAAGTCTTTAAGCAATTAAGTATAAGGTCCTAGACTCACAATTTTACATATGATGGTAATAAAGCAGCAGGTTCAGTAGAAACCTTATCCATACAACCAATCTGTTTTTCACTTTCAATACAGTACTCAATAAATAACAAGAGATATTCAACATTTTATTATAAAATAGGCTTGTGTTAGATGATTTTGCCTACATGTAGGCTGATGTCAATGTTCTGAACACATTCAGAGTAGGCTAGGCTAAGTTACGATTTTTGATAGTTTAGATGTATGAAAGGCATTTTACGCTTCAGGTATTTCCAATGTATGATATGTCTATTAGGACACAACCTGTCATTGTAAATAAGAATATCTAGGGCCGGCCCATAGCATAGTAGTTAAGGGCTGTACACTGGGAGCAGGTTCTCACAGGGCTGGCTGCAGTTCAAGTCCCATACCAGGTGACTTTAAAAATATGTTGGGCTGGGACCAGCAGTTAGCCTAATGGCTATGTCGATGGACTCCCATGTAGTTGACCGCGGTTCATGTCCCGGACCCAGTGGCTTAAAACTCACACCAGGCGCGTGTGCGTGCGTGCCCAAGATCCCGTGAGAAGAATGGAGGAGAGGGTATTGCGGCGTGGCCATCCCCCCTGGGGGGTGATTTCTCACTTTCTCTCTGTCTCTCTCTGTCTGTCTGGCAAGCGCATGCGCCCTACAGCAAAAACCTCTCAAAAAAAAAAAAAAAAAGAAAGAAAAATATGTTGGGCTGACAAAAAAAAAAAAAAATATATGTTGGGTTGAGGCGTGATGGCACCTGCCCTATGGCAAAAATATGTTGGGCACATGTGTGTGCATACCCAAAATCCTGACAGGAGAGAGAAATTAAGGAAAAAGGATTGTGATTTGATCACGATCCACTGTGGGATGGTTTCATGCTCTCGCTCTCTCGCTTTCTCTGGTGTACATACATACCCTCTGGCAATATAAATGGAGTAACTGTAGATATTCACTGAGTCTCAGCTGCTGGGCCCTGCCCTACACAGATGAAACAAAGTGGCTTTCAAGATTACTATCATAGGAGAAATAAGACAAATATAAAATAACGTGCAATGAGATATTAAGCTCCATTTTGCCCAAAATTTTATCTAAGACGACACTTGTAAGAAATACACAAGTAAAGAATGAATAATGTACCCCAACCACCACCAAAAACATTAAATGATTATAAAAAAGGTACCAGTGGTCACACTTTCAGGAATCTACCTACTGGACATGTTAGCACAAGAGCACAAAGATGTATAAAAGAACATTCGGTCAGTGTGGCTATGTTTAGAAACATGAAAAGTTAAAAACATGTAAGGGCTGGTATCGTGGAGCAGGGGTGATGTGCTGCTCAAAGAAAGGCTGAATCTCATATGGCAATATGCAGCCCTGCCAGCCTGAAACGCAGTGGACACACATGCAGATGCCCAAGATGCAATGGGCTGAAGGACTGGAGGAAGAGGATCACTCCGTGACAAGATCTTACGGCTAGTGTTGAACTGTCTCTCACACATGTGCACGTTTTATCACAAATAATGAAAACAAAACATGAGGGGTGTTCAAAAAGTTAATGGAAAATGCATATTATAAAAAAACTATGGGGGTCAGCAGGTGGCGTGGTGGTTAAGGAACTGGATTCCCACATGGTCAGCTGAAATTGGAGTCTCAGGTTCAGGCAGCTTAAAAAAATCATGCCAGGTATGTGTGTGTTGAGTGCCCAATATCCTGGTTCAGGCAGCTTAAAAAAATCATGCCAGGTGAGTGTGTGTTGAGTGCCCAATATCCCGAGAATGGAGAAGAAAGGATTGTAGCGTGGCCAGGCCCCTTATGGGGTGATTTCTTACTTTCCTTCTGTTTCTCTCCAGCAAGCACATGTGCCTAATGGCTAAAAATAAAAGAGTGAATTTAAAAATTTTTTGCATCTAAATAAATTCATACTGTAATTCCGTTTTTCTAAGAACTTTAGCATAGTTCTCTTGTGTATCAAGAGAAAAAAATGGATAAATAAATTATAATACATCCAAAGTAGGAATATTGATCATTAAACCATTAAAAAGAATGGGGCAGAGCTGTCCCCATCGCCTAGTGATTAAGAGAACAGGATTCAACATGGACAATCATGGTTCAAATCTTGGCCCTAGAGGCTTGAAAGACACACTTGGCATGTACCTGCATGCCCAAAATCCCAACAAGACAGACAAACAGGAGAAGAAACTGCAGCATGACCATGTTCCACAGAAGGGTACCTTCTTCCTTTCTCTTCCTCTCTCTCTCTGGCAAGCTCCAAAAAAAAGGGGGGGGGTGGTAGAGCCATGAATATGACATAGAAAGACAGCCATAACAAAAGACAAAGTCACCAAACAAAGATAGCATGACCTCATTTCTGTTTCTTAAAGGAAAAAAGGTGTACAGGAATAGCAGATGGCATAATGGTTACATTGCTGGCATAATGGCTGTGTCGCTAGACTCCCACGTAGTTGAGTGCAGTTCAAGTCCTAGACCCGGTAGCTTAAAACTCACGCTGGGTGCATGTGCATGTGTGCCCAAAATTCTGAGAAGAGAGTAGAGAAGGGATTGCACCGTGGCCATCCCCCCAGGGGGTGATTTCTCGGTTTCAATGTCTCTTGTCTCTCTGGCGCACACACACCTTAGAGCAAAATTCTCTAAAAAACAAACAAAAAAGGAGGTGTAGGCCATTCTTTGGCATCATGGTTAAGGCAAGTAGATTCCACATGGCCAACCTCACGGTTTGAGTCCTAGACCCAATAGCTTGAGAGGCACACTCGGCGCATGTGTGTACATGCCCAGGGTCCCAAGGGAGGGAAAAATAGAGAACGGATTGAGTCATAGCTATCTTTCATGGGGAGGATGCTTTCTCACACCCCTCGTCCCCATCTCTCTCCAGTCATGCATGTACCCGATAACAAATTTAAAGAAAAAAGTAAAGATTAAGACTACTGGGTAGACCATTTATGGTTTTACTGTTATTGTTAAGAATGAGGCTTATAAGTAAGAAACTGGATAATCTAAACAGTTAAGACAAAAGACCGAGAGAGATAGCCCAGCCACAGTGGCAAAGTGGTTAAGAACCACTGCACAGTGGATGAGGCCTCCTGGGAGACCCAGTTTTGATTTCCAGCCCAAACGCAGATCAGGTATAATGGTGTGTGACCCCCAGTCCTCACTAGGTGGGAGACAGGCAGGAGGATCATGACATGCAAGACCCTGTCAAAAATTACCACTCTCCGGTCAACAGGTGGCATGGTGGGGGAATCAGCAGTTAGCGTAATGGCTATGCTGCTGGACTCCCACGTAGTCGACCGCAGTTCACGTCCCGGACCCGGTGGCTTAAGACGCACTCCTGGCACATGTGTGTGTTCGCCCAAGATCCCGAGAGGAGAATGGAGGAGAAGGGATTGCAGCGTGGCCATCCTCCCTGGGGGGTGATTTTTCGCTTTCTGTCTCTCTGTCTCTCTCTGTCTGTCTGGGGAGCACACACGCCCTATAGCAAAAACCTCTCCAGAAAAAAAACAGATGGCATGGTGGTTAAGGTACTGGATCCCACATGGCCTGTTCCATGGTTCAAGTCCTGGACCTAATTTTTTTTAAACATGCCAGACACCTGTATATGCATACCCAAAATCACAAGAGGAAAATGGAAAAGGAAGAGACTGCAGTGTGGCTAACCCCCTGGGGGATGATTTCTCACTCTTCCTCTTTCTCTTTATCCTCCTCTGATAAGAGCATGTGCCCTATGGGGAGATGAGGGGGGAACCCTCTCCTTCCCACATGTGCATACTCATACTCTCTTGCTTTCATTAAAAAAAAAAAAAGAAAAAGAAAAGAAAGAAAGAAAGAAAGAGAGAGCAAAAGAAAGACAGAAAGAAAAAGAAAAGGCCTAAGTATGAAGCTCCTCAGGATAACAAGAACAGAAAATGAGGAATTTAGAATCTTTGTATTTGTAAATGACACTAAAGACTTCCATAGCAATAATGTGGCAAGCTAGTGGTGCCAAATTATAGGAATATCTTGGGAATCTATGCAAATAGAGTGGAAGTGGCAGATGAGTGTTAAAATGAGCATATGGCCTAATTCAAGCATGTAAAACAACAACTTCTCAGCTGTCAGTCACAACCCAAGAAAAGGATCCCAGAGTCACTGAAAATGGACCCTGAGGACACTAACCCAATATCGACCTACAGATTAAAAGCAATGCAAAGTGTCCTGGGAACCATCAAGGCAAATGCCAAAGAGAGGAAACCACTATTCTCCCCTCATAAAATTCTAGTACACTTGCCCCCGCATAGACTTCATTTATCATTTGTGTGCTGCCCCGTCAACTATATAAAGTACAAAAGTTAAACAAGATTAGTGGGTCTCAAATGCCAATCCCGTATCAATCCCAAACTGATTGAGAATCTGTAATTTCTAAAAATAGAGACTCCTGGGCCACTCCCACAGATTCCAATTCAATGCCTCTGAAAAGTCTTCTAGGTGATCCTGATGCAATGACCTGTTCAGGAAGTCACTGGGCTCCTTTCTCTCACTCTAAATCTATCTTCAGAAAGAACTGAAGATGGCTTGTTACAAAAGCAAAGAAAAAAAAAAAAAAAAAAAAAGTGTGAGGAACTACCAAGAACAGATTAAAATGATTTCTATACTTGCACATTAAATGGAAGTGATAGAGGAACCAGCAGATGGTGTAATGGTTATGTCGCTGGACTCCCACATGGTTCACTGTGGTTCAAGTCCTGGACCTGGTGGGTTAAAACTCATACTGGAGACATGTGCATGCAGGCCCAAAATTCCAAGAGGAGAATGAAGGAGAAAGGATTGTGGTGGGGTCATCCCCTGTGTGGGGGGATTTCTCACTCTGTCTCTCCATCTCTCTCTGTCTCTCCAGCGAGTGCACATGTCCTATAGCAAAAATCTCTCTAAAAAAAGAAATTAAAAAAAAAAAAAAGGAAGTGGTAGAGACATGAGGAGAAAAAAATCTGGCCTCCAATCAAGAAAAGCAGAGCTTAGTATCTTATCACACCCCACATGCCCACCAAACAGAATTCCCTAACCAAGAGCACAGCAAGAATACACTTTCCCCATGAGTTAGAGGCTAAGTTCCCTCTCAACCTCACCCTTCTCAAGTCTAGACCTGCAGTTCCAGGAAAAGGTCAGGGTGTTCTGAACTAGAGATGAGACTGAATCAATGAACTCATTGCACCATGTTCCTCTGAGCCTCAAGCAACCATTTTCACTTGTTTTCCAATACCATCACTGAAAAGAAGCCCAGAACCTCCCTCACCTCTACCCACGCTTCACCCACTCCACTATCCAATCACTTAATTTAATTCAAATTCTAACTCTCTGGTCTTCCACACTAAAAACAGACTTCAACTAACCTACATCTCAAAAAAACAAGCAATGGGAACAGAAAACATGCTTTATGCAGGGTAAGCAGCAGTTCAGTCAAGCCTGCCATCAGGTATGAGACTTCTCAGCTTTGTTGCAGCATGCCTAGAAGAAACATAATACAGGCTTTCTTATATAATCACAGCCTTATGGGACTGGAAGATGCTTATGAAGGTGGATCCAGGGACCAGTCGGTGACATTACGTTCATGTCACTGGACTCCCACATAGTCAATCATGGTTTGAGTCCTGGATCTAGTGGCTTCAAACTCATAACAAGTGTGTGTGTATGCGTGCTCAGAATCCCAGGAGGAGAGTGGAGAAGGGACTGCACATGGCCATCACTCCAGGAGTGATTTCTTGCTTACTGCCTCTCTGTCTCTGTCTTTCTGGCGAGCACACGCGCCCTATAGCAAAAACCTCTACAAAAATATATATATATTCACTTTAAGTACACGTTCCTCCAATTCACCATAATTCTTCCTATTACACTTGAGATTGGTGTTACAAACCATCCCAAGCTGAATACTTCCACATAAAGAGAACTTAAAGCACCTTGAAATTGGTTAAGGCACAGAGAAGGGATGGTACCTTAAGTACTCATCAATAAGACATTAAATGGAGGAAATGTGCCAATCCAGGTTTATAACACAGACTAAACGTCTCAAAAATGGCAGCTTATGGCTGGCCAGAGGTGTGGTAGTTAAGGTAGCTGGATCCCACATAGCGGACTCCGCAGTTTGAGTCCCAGACCCAGCAGCTTGAAAAGCATACCAGGCACATGTGCAAAGCCTAAAATCCTGAAAGAATGGAGGAAATGGGATTGCAGCATAGCCATCACCCCGAGGGTGCTTTCTCACTTTCGTTCTCTCTTTGTATCTCTCTAGCGAGTGCCCACAGCCTATAGCAAAATAAACAAAAACAAAAACTGGTATCTGACATCAAAATTTTCATTAGTTTCATTTTTCTGGTAAGTTGTTCAACTTCTGAATTTCTAAAAATGCTAAGTGAACCAGCAGATGGCATAATAGTTACGTCGCTGGACTCCCATGCCGGACGCATGTGCATGAATACCCAAAATCCTGAGAAGAGGATGGAGGAAAAAGGACTGTGGAGTGGCCATCTCCCCTAGGGGGTGATTTCTCATTTTCTGTCTCTCTCTGGTGAGCACACGTGCCCCCTATAGCAAAAATCTCTAAAGAAATTTAAAAAAAAAAAGTCAAGTGAAACCACTGTTCATTTTTTTCTTAAACATTAGAGCTAAGTGAGAAAAAGCATAACATCAATTTATCATATTGAGTCTCAATGAAAATTAAGTGAAATCCCGTAACACTCCATCTGCATCAAATGTGCACAACCTGTGATTCCACATCAATTTCTGCTGTAAAAACAAGCATATGTCAGTCTCCCAAGTGAGGAAGTAGCCACAGAAACTGGGTGTGTATCCAGCTCCCAGCAAGAAGAGGAAAAGCTTTATAAGTCCTATGAGAGTTTATGCCCTTTATTTCAGTCCTTTCCCTTGATAAGGCAGTTTCCTATAATATTTAGCTATTCTCCTCTTAAAGAAACGAAATAAATCCAAAGACCAAACCTCAAAGGATATCTACCGTGCCCCCGCTAGAACATGTGTCAATGGGTAGCCAGCTCATGCTGAGAAGTGTGTGTACAAAAGGCCTCAGAATCTTCTTCCCTGAATTCAAACATGTGGCCAATCTGCTGTTTTGAGCCTACAAACAGAAACTAAAATTTCCACTTGTTTTCCAGATTTCACCATCCATGTAAACTGGGGCAGAGATTTCACCAAATTATATGCTCCCTTGTCACCAGCACTGGTCTGGTTACCGGCTTTAGAAGTCCTCACACCATGTCAAATGAGCCATGCTGTGCCTGAGTTCCTTCCTAACCACTAGCTTGAGCTCTGCAAGCATGCTACTTTGCTTCTCATCAAACTCTGTTAGCTAAAGCTTGCTAGGCTAAAAAGTACTGCCAGAAGCCAGAGCAGCAGTAAATCCCATGTAGTAATGAAATGCTAACAGAAGTATCAACACCGACAAATTCTAGATGCTATTAACTCTGAGTCTGCACTTGACATTTATTTCTACATTCATGTCCTTTCCACTGGAAGATAGTGACTTTGGGAATACACAGGACTAGCTGATAAAAGTCAAGAAATCAGTTTCAGTCCTATAAGAAACAAGCCTATGACTAAGAGCAAGTACTTTTTCCTTACCAGTCTCCCATTCTTTACATTTATTCAGCAGACTAATGTCAGCTACTGATCTCACCAGGGTACCAGAACAATGGCCACCTCTATTGCCTCTCTTCCTTTCATCACCCTTAAACACATATATTACATAATACCTTAGGTTAAACCCATACTATTTATGTGGGACACTGAACTTGAAGAAATGGAAGAGCCACTATAAAAACACTGAAGAATAATCATCAATGGAAACCCCAGGGGCTTTGCACTTGCTGTTCCCCTCTGCTGGGAACCCACTTCCCTTATGTTTGGCTCTTTCATGTCTATCAGATCTCAGTGCAAATGTCATCTTCTGAGAGAAATCTTTCCTAAACACACTAAAAGAGTCACTCCTTCCTACTCCCAAGCACTCTGTCCAATCCACTACCTGAAACCACTATCTTGTACTACCATGCTTACTGCTTGTTTACCTCTTTGTTGTCTGACTCTTCCATGAGCCATAAGGACAAGAATCTTGTTTCCTATTTCTCCAGTGCTCAGACAGAGCTAGACAGACAGCAGATGATCAATAAGTTGATGTTCAAGAAAGAATTATGATTACTTATCATTCTATTACATTAGTTCCTACATGGCAGCACTTTATCAGCATAACTAGAGCCAGATGGACACTTTCTTTTCACAGAAAAATGACAGAAAGCCTTTAAGATATAGTGTAAACCTGAAGTGCTCCTTTACTTGCCATCCTTTTTTTTTTTTTAAGAGGTTTTTCGCTATAGGGCGCATGCGCTCGCCAGACAGACAGAGACAGAGAGACAGAAAGCGAGAAATCACCCCCCAGGGGGGATGGTCACACCGCAATCCCTTCTCCTCCATTCTCCTCACGGGATCTTGGGCACGCACGCACACGCGCCCAGCGGGAGTTTTAAGCCACCGGGTCCGGGACACAAACCGCGGTCGACTATGTGGGAGTTCAGCGACATAGCCATTACGCTAACTGCTGGTTCCCCTTTACTTGCAATCTTGATTGAAAGCTACCACACTTACCTGCTGGGAAATAGGCAATTTTAAGACTACAGTGGAAAACCTTTCAGCCTGCTCTACCTACTTCTTTGCAAATGGCCCTGCTAAAACCACCTGTTTATTCAGCTATCTCTTTAGAATAGTAGAATAAATGGGTATTTTAAATGGCTTAGGAAAAAAAAAATTTTTTTTTTCCTTGCATGAGCTAAGTACACTTAAGAAGGAACAAGTTAAAAAGATTACTCTATCCCCCAGTGGACTCTTGAAAGACATGTACTTCTTAGTTTACAAACCTAAAAAACCCTTAGCCATGATGAACTAAATTATAGGTAGCATTTCCTTCAGGCTGTGCACTGAAGAAATTTCCACTATACTCAGAAGTCTTCCTCTGGCTTCATAACAACCTGGCAACAGGAGTTTCATGGAAGGAGAAAATTAGGACCATCTCCTCCTTTAGGTGTCCACCTTTGCCGTAGTCACCCAGTGAAAGTCATGGTTCTTAGCATAAAGCTAAAGACTGGCAGATGGATTCCTTTCCCCTTCTGAGGCAATTAAATGGGTAGGGGTGAGGATGAGAGTGAAATGGGAACTACGATTTGGCATCATCCTCCTCTTTGGCCTTCTACACCATAAGCAGAATAAGTTACACTGCTTCCATGGCTGCTTCTGATAAGCACAGAAGATTCGAGAACCGTGGCCAACTCATTCCATTGTTGTAAAAGCAGCCTCTGCATATCTGCTTGAAAAGACATGCAAACATAACAAATTAAGAGGGAAAATTAGTGTGAAAAGACATAGGGAAGGGCCGGATTCCAAAAGCAGAAAGTAAATCAGGTCAGTAAAAGCAGAAAAAATAAACCAGGTCAGTAAAACAGAAAATAGCCATCTCTAAGTAGCTAAGTATGGTGCCTGAATTATATACTATGTACTCCAAGACTTCGTCCAACCTTAGTTAACACTAGTGACAATATTGTGCTGCAGCTAAAGAAGGTCTAGCAAATTATTCAAAGAAACACAGAGTTGGAATCCTTTAGAGTTTTGAGAAAGTAAAATCTGATTTGACAGACATTTACTTACTATTCAAGTTTATGTTATCTACCACACACTTGCTAGCCTCATTCCAACTCAGAAAATATAAATCATCTTTAGTTTTTCCACAATCTTCACTGACTTTTTCAATAACATAACAGTTCAAAAATGCCTGTGTCAACTTATTATCCACTTCCTCCTTAAACACATTCTAGAACCAGTTCTGTTCCTAGATCTCCACTTTTAATAGCAAACATAGTCACTACCATTAATGTCATTAAAAATAAAAATAGCAATTTCATTCTTAACTCCTTTCTTCAACCTTAGAAAAAGTTATGCAGGGGACCAATCTATTGTGTAGTGAAGGTATCTGGCTCTCACATGGCCAAATGTGTAGCTTGTCCTGAACCTGGTGACTTGAAAAACATATCAGGCACATGTGTGTACATGTCCAAAATCTTGAAAGAAGAATGGAGGAGAAGGGATGGCAGCATGACTCTTCCCCCCTGGGAGGTGCTTTCTCACTCCCCCCTCGCCTCATCATTCTCTGGTGAGTCCATGAGCCTTCTAGCAAATCAGGAAAAAAAGAAAGAAAAAAATCATGCAGGACTTACTAGTATGGCAAGGCATAGACCAGAAGAAACCTTACAATCTTACATCACCACCTTACGATGTTTTTCTTTTTTTTTTTTTGACAAAGGAGGAAGAATTATTCATCTTTACTGCTGCAAACCTCAACCCTCGACTGTTTCAGATCTTCAGTTCAGCCTAGTCCAGAGAAATCCAGAGTTCACACTGAAAAGCATCTCTGGTTAGTCAGGCAGTGTTCTAAGTTTTGCCCCTCTCCCAAAAGGCAGAAAAGTGGTATCTCCTCTTTTCTTATTTATCAAACCATTTCTTTCTCACTTTCCTCTGTCATAGAGCTCCATCTTCTTTTGTAGAGTTCTTACAAAGCAGTTCCTAGTAACATTGGAAATGATTACTCTCCAGGAAAATACAACTCTGCTTAGCAGATGAGCTTCGCAGAGTGATTTGCCAGTGGTCGGTTTTTCATTCCAGACAAGGCTTCTAAGCCAGGCCTGTCGCTCTGCAGTTCACCCAGCTTCTCTCCCCTAATTCCTGCCTGAAACTAACCCACCCATTCCCTGTGGTGGGTTAGAGTGTACTGTGCAGTCTATACATAATACAGACTGTTCAAACCACTGAATTTTAAATGCAGCCTCTGAGACTTAAACTTCTTCTACACCATACTCCTCAGTGCACAAAGACCATAAACACTAAATGAAGTCACTTACCACAATAGCAGATCCTGGACAAAACACATAGTAACATCTAATCTTTTCTCAACTCAATTATAGTCAGCTTCACTTTCCTGCAATTTGTGGTCATGCATCATTGGCCCAGCCCTCCATTTTACAAACTAATACCTTGGAGTCAGAGGCATCAAAGCATGATGTTGGAGAACATGTGCTCTGCAGACAGGCCTGGGTTCAAGTCTCAACTCCACCTCTTCTTATCAATTAAAAGTACCTTCCTCGGGTAAACTAGCATTTTTTGAACCTCAGAATACACATATGTAAAAGGTAGCCAGTAATCCTACATACTTGTTAGGTATTATAAATGAGATAATATAAACAGAATCCCCTGCACAAGACATGACAATAAACAAGCAATTGTTGATATTTCATATCCATGGAGGTAATCTGTGGGCAGGATAACCTTATAGAATCCAGATGTTCTGGAAGCATCTAGTACTGGTAGAAATAAAAATATGTTTAGCCTCATTCCACTCCTATCCCACAAATGAGAGGGGCCTTTAAGAAAAATTCAAACCTTAGAAAAACTTGGGGAAAAAAAAGGTCTCAAAAAGGGCCAGCCAGTGGCTTGGTTGAAGCAACTGGATTGCAACTGTGAGATTTGAGTCTTTTTTTTTTTTTAAGAGATTTTTACCATAAGGCACATGCGCTCACTGAAGAGACAGAAACAGAAAGACAGCAAAAAGCAAGAAATCATCCCCCAGAGATGGCCACGCCGCAATTTCTTCTCCTGTCTCATCTCGGGATCTTGGGCATGCACACACACATGCCCAGCGTGAGTTTCAAGCTGCTAGGTCCAGGACTTGAACCTTCAAACCACAATTGGCAACATGAGTCAAGCACCTTAACCACTATGCCACCTGCTGGCCCCAAGGTTTGAGTCTTGAATCACAAGCTTAAGAAACCACAGGGTAGGGACCAGCAGTTAGCGTAATGGCTATGTCGCTAGACTCCCCAGTAGTCGACCGCGGTTCATGTCCCAGACCCGGTGGCTTAAAACTCATGCCAGGCACGTGTGCGTGAGTGCCCAAGATCCCAAGAGGAGAATGGAGGAGAAGGGATTGTGGCGTGGCCATCCCCCCTGGGGGGTGATTACTCGCTTTCTGTCTCTCTGTCTCTCTCTGTCTGGCGAGCGCATGCACCCTATAGCAAAAACCTCTCAAAAAAAAAAAAAGAAAGAAACCACAGGGTGCATGTATGTGCATGCCCAAAGAGTCCCAAAAGAGGGCGAAATGGAAGAGAGGAGACTGCAGCTGACCATCTCCCATGAGGGGTGCTTTCTCATTTTGTCTCATACCCTCTAGCAAATTAAAAACAAACAAAAAAAGATCTACTCAGATACACCAATCCCAACACCAGACATCATAAAATTTTCTTCCTCAGATAAAGCGAAGTTCAGCGCAAATGAAAAAGTTAATGAAAGAGGAGCCACTTCAAGATAATCTTTTTAAGGGAGAGGAAAAAAAGATATAAACCTTGAAAGTTCCCTTCTCATTCAGTTTCTGATAAATTCTAACACTGTTATGCATATATAAAAGGGAAAGGTAACACAAAAAATCCTAAGAACCTAAGCTAGTAGCAGAATATTACCTAAGAAATGAAAATATGAGAAAGGAGTGGGGGAGTGGAAATTTTGAAATCAAGTTTGCATACACACAAGCTTCAAAACATTTTAATCCTGTGACAGACTACTGGATTTCTTCAGACTTTCTATAATAATTGGGCCAGCTGGTGGAGAGGTGTTTAAGCCAACTAACTGGATGCCACATGACTGACTACATGGTTGGTCCCAGACCCAGTGGCTTGAAAAATATGCCAGGTACATGTGCAAGCATGCCCAAATGGGGACTGGAGAAGATGGGGCTGAGGTATGCCCAACCCTCGCCAGGGGTTCTCTCTCTCTCTCTCTCTCGCTGGTGATCACATGCAACTAATAGCAAATAAAAAACATTTTTTTTAACTCTACGGCAGGAAAAACTGTGTAGCTTTGGGAGAAAGTATCATAGAGGATATTTGCTATTCCAGATGGAAAAATCAGAATTGCACTCTGAAATAAAATCTAGAAAGTCATGGACACTGCAATCAAAAAACCCGGTACAACCAAGAAATATCAGGTTCCAAGATCCAAGATGGGGGTGGGGAGGGAGCAGTGTGACAATAATCAAGTGGGCATGTGATAAAGCAAATTTATATTACATAATTATCATGGAGTTAGGGGCAAAGTTTTAAAACTGAAACCTATAGGGTTAAATTCAAAATTCAAGAATGTTGAAAGTGAAGGGATATTAAAATTAGGCAGAATTAAGAAGGTGGACTGAGAATCAGAACACTTGGTCTCTAGTCCTGGCTCCAGTCCAAACCACCATGTGATCTTAGGCAAGTCACTTGCCCTCTTCAATCCTGTCTCCTTATCTGTTAAGAGGTAGGGGAACAATAATGATCGCTAAGATTCCTGCAGGCCTAACAGTTTAAGAGTCAAAGGAGGACGTAGATCAAGAGCTCAAAGGACTATAGAGTAGATACAAGACTGGGGGGGGGGGGGGAGAGGCCAGAGAGCAAGAAAACTTGAAGTAACTGAACATCGGTGAAACAGAAAAGCTTCAGGGTGGCCAAGTACTCCAGGGGTTCCAGGGAAGAACGAATGTCAGGAACTTTTAAAACTGCAAACCGCTCAGCATACTGTCAATATGGAAAAACCGGAGGGTGGGAAGACAGATAACAAATTATCTCCGTTAATCAATCAGTTACTGATCTGTCCCCGGTAAACAGTCAGGAGATCCGAATGTCGAGGACACGGAAATCACTGTGACCCCTGACGCCAGGGTGTCGGGAAGGCATGGAGTAAAGGGGAGTCCGTGCCGGTTCCGTCTAGTAACTGAGGATTCAGAGAATGAGTGAAAAGTGAGGAACGGGGCAGAGGGAAAGGGATCTGGAAGACCTTGCAGCTTGGCGCGAGGACAAGAGGAGTCAGTGCCAGACTCCCGCCCAAAGGCGAACGGAGGAGTCGGTGTCCGGGGCCCCGCTCTCACCATCTTGACGATGCCCCGCTGCACGGTGGGGACAGCGGGTCCCCCGGAGGAACCGCCGCTCTGCGCGGAGGAGGCCATGTGCGGAGATGGGAAGGCAGCGAGTGGGACGGACGCCTGGGCTGAAGGTGTCAATGAGCCTGTCGGTACTGGTGAGAGGCAGCGAGACAAGGAGCGTCCTGGCGACCAGCTGCGAGGGATGGATCGGACGGACGCGCCGGGCACTCACAGGAGCAGCAGCCGGACTGGGAGCGAAAGAGGAGACGCGATCTCCGCCGCCGCCACACGTTCTACTCGCCGCGCAAGCGTTCCGGAGCGCCACCGCCCTCCAACCAATCAGCATCCAGGACCCGCCGGACCTCAAGCCAATAGGCACCCTGGTCACGGAGCCCCGCCCTTTAGCTCCAAAACGGGTATTGAGATCCAGGAAGCGCTGAAAGAGCTGATTTGCCGTGACGAGTTAAGTATGGGGCGGGACTTCCGGGGCAGGCGGAGTAGGTAGTTGTCGGGAGGTGTAGTGGGAGGGAAAGGACACGTCAGCATCTGGTCGTGGAGCGCGGGGGGCCATGGGAGCCCCGGGGGCGGGGCGGCCTCACTCTCCGGTCTGGCCCCGCCGACTGCGCCCGGCCCGGAGAGCCGCATAGGACCCTAAGTGGGCGCTAGTTAGCCGGGTAGGCGCTACCTGGCTCGAGTAGCCCGGACAGAGCCGACCGGAGCGCGGAGCCACCGAGGGCAATTCGTGGAGGAATCTAGGTTCGGGCTGCACACCGACTCCGACATTTTACCTCAGCAAAAAGTAGGGAAAACGTGGAAAAGTCAGCACAGTGAAACAGCTTGCTGACGTCGACCTTGATCCGGACCGCGGCCGAACGCCCTCCCTGCTGTCGGGGGTGTGCCTCACTCGTATTTGTGTCGATGGGGTCTGGCGCATATAAGGCGCTTCATTAATGTTTCTTGATGAAAAGAATGAATGCTTCTTAGAGTGATGACTTGTCCTGTACGCAGGGAAGAATGACCTTCGTTCTTCGTTTCTTCCCAGCTGCTCCAAGAAGTTCGGGACAGCCTAGTTACGTGCGCTTCCCAGACCAGAAGGAGGCAGCTCCTGGTCCAGTGTGATGAAATCCTCTAACAGCTCGTCAGCTCACCTACCTTCAGCAGTTTGAGTAAAGAGATGGAGGAGGAAACGGAGAGCCAGCGCCTACAAATATTCAAGAGAATGTTTAACAAAAATTAATACTCATTTCATCTGCATTTCATTGTAAAACCTAGCTCTACACTGAGGATTCCACTCCCCCTGTAGCAATACTGAGGAAAGAGATGGTTTGCTTATTCTTTTAGGCACTTCACATATCCCAGGTCAAGTTTGAGGGTCACCATCTTCCTAGAATTGTAGTGCCCTTTCCTTACCATGAATTCACCACTCTCTTTTTTAAAAAAAATTTTTTTTTAGCTTTCTGGATGTTTATTTCATCTGATTGTACCACTCTCCCTCTTGTTGAGAACTACCCTATTATTCATTGTAGTTGTTGACACCTGATGGCCCCTCTACTCCACCTAATGGTCCTGAGCAACTTCAGTATTTATAAGTGTGACTTTATCCAATACCTTGTCTTCTCATCTTGAGCTCATCTTCAGTGAACTTGACCTCTGTATCAGTTTACC
>NW_006159667.1:1186561-1202436 GCF_000334495.1 Tupaia belangeri chinensis
CTTTCCAGGAAAAATGAAGCATTATAATTCCATGGGTGAAATTGTAGACTCGAGCACACCATTCTATGACCATAATTCCTGTCCTTTCTCCTTTCTCACTCAAGTTACTTATAGCTTGTTTTTTAAGGTCTTTGCCATAGGGTGTGTAGGCTAGCAAGAAAGAGTGAGACAGTGAGAGGAAAAATGAGAAATCACCCTCCCTCCTCCCCAGGGGTGGGGTGGGGCATGGTCATGGGGCAAGCCTGGCTCCTCCATTCTCCTGGAATTTGGGACATGTATGCACATGCACCCGGCATGATTTTCAAGCCACTAGGATTCAAACCACAGTCAACCATGTGGAAGTCCAGCACCTTAACCACCACGCCACCTGCTGCCCCCATACCTGTATTAATTACCTGTTGTTACATAACAATTTACTCCAAAATTTATGTATTAAAGCAAGATTAATCTCAGTTCTCATGGGTAAGGAATCCTGGGCATAGCTTGGCTGAGTGTCTTTGCCTCCAGCTCACTCTCAAAACTGTAATCAATAGGGCCAGCAGGTGGCAGAGTTTAAGACAGACTCCCTCATAGCGGCATGGTTTGAGTCTCAGATACGGAGGCTTGAAAAATAGGGAACCACATGTGTGCACATGCCCAAAATCCAGAGCAAAGTATGAAGGAGAAAGGACTGTGGAGTAGTCATCTTTCCTGGGGGGTGCTTTTCACTTTCCCTCTCTTTTTTTTGGAGAGGTTTTTGCTACAGGGCACGTGTGCTCACCAGAAAGACAGACAGACAGAAAGTGAGAAATCACCCCCTAGGGGCGATGGCCACGCCGCATTCCCTTGTCCATTCTCCTCTCAGGACGTTGGGCACTCACACACACACATGCCCAGCATGAGTTTAAGTCACCGGGTCCATGACTTGAACCATGGTTGACTACATGTGAGTCCAGCGACATAGTCATTACGCCAACTGCTGGTCTCAACTTTCCCTCTCTCTTTCTCTCTCTGTCTCTCTCCATGCCCCCTAGAGAAAACTTAAATAAATAAATAAAGGGGAAAAATATATATATACTGTAATTAAGGAAGGTGTCAAGAAAGGTTGAGTGGGACCTATGGTCTCTTCCGAAGGTCCCTCTTCTCAGCTGAAGAAGGATCTGTTCCCACCATGCTCACTTATGTAGTTGGCAGGATTCAGTTCCTCAAGAATGTTGGGCTGAGGGCCTCAGTTCCTTACTATGTGGTCTCTCCCTAGGGTGCTCACAACACAAAGCTGGTTTGCATCACAATAAGCTAACAGCAAGACAGGACAAGCAAGACCAAAGCCAGTCTTTCTGAACCTGATCTCAGAAGTAACATTCTATCACTCTTGCCAGATTCTACATGTAGAAGAGTCACTAGGTCTAGCCCACATTCAAGAAGAGGGAATCACACAGGGGCATGAAAACCAGGAGATAGGATCATTATGGGTCATAATAGAGGCTGCCTACCACACACTGTTCTTTAGATTTTAAAGTCCCTTAGTGCTGCAGCTTTCTCTTTATCAATTCTCTTCTGCTTTCTCCCAGATCCTTGGTTAGTCTCCAAGCACTGTCCATCATTCTAGCATATCTCCTAACAATACCCCCCATCATCTTTTGTTGATCCCACCTGTCAAAACCCCAACTCTAGCCCTCTCTATCCTCTCCAAATCTAGCACTTAGCTAGAAAAAAATGCTCAATGTGCAGGTTGATGCCACAGTGAATTTATGGGCCCTCACACGTCTGGAATTTTTTGTTTTCTCCATTTGTTTGGTCTCCAATTCCATTGAGTCTATTTAAACTTTCTGTTCCCTTAACTCTAAATCCACTCTCTCCTATATTCAAATAGTGATAAGGCCTTCTACCTTACAGAGAAAAAGTCATCAAGAACTCCTTCCCATTTCCCACCACCAAATCTAAAATATTCCCTCTCTTTTTTCTAGTTACAAAGAATAAAGTTACTCCTACTGCTTATGCTGAACTATTTTCTGAATCCATGCCCTTCACTTTTTCAAGGACTCTCTTAATAGATAATCCCCGCTCTTGTTTTTTGTTGTTGTTTTGCTTTATTTTTCCTGCCAGAAGGTAAGCATGCTTGCTAGAGAGAGACAGAGGGAGATCAAGAAAGCACAGTCTCCACCCCTTGGAGCATGGTCAGGCCATTATACCTTATCTATTTTTTCCATCTGTCAGCCAGGGTGATTTTTTCTTTTTTTAGCGGGGGTGGGGGGGTAGGGGAAAAATCTTTCTTTAAAATTCTTCTTGAGTCGGTTGCTATAGGGCACTTGCACTCGCTGGAAAGACAGAGAGACAAAAAGCGAGAAATCACTCACCACCACCCCACCCCACCCCCGGGAGTTGTCCACACCACAATCCTTTCTCTTCCATTCTCCTCTCAGGATCTTGGCACACAAGCACACATGCCCATTGTGAATTTAAGTCACCGGTTTGGGACTCAAACCATGGTCGTCTACATGGGAGTCCAGCAACATAGCCATTACTCTAACTGCTGGTCCCACACTCAGGGTGATTTTTAAGCTGCCATCAGGGTTGGGACTTGAACCATACAGTCAGTCACGCAGTATGAACTCTTCTCAGCATTAGACATTGTTTGCTCTTTTTTCTTTTTTTTTTTTTTGGAGAGGTTTTTGCTATAGGGTGTGTGCTCTTGCCAGAAAGAGAGAGACAACAAAGAGACAGAAAGTGAGAAATCAAATCCCAGCGGGGATGGCCTCTGCAATCCTTTCTCCTCTATTCTCCTCTCAGGATCTTGGGCACACACGCACATGCACCTGACGTGAGTTTAAGCTACTGGGTCTGGGACTCGAACCACTGTTGACTACATGGGAGTCCAGCGGTGTAACCATTAGGCCATCTGCTGGTCCCACTTCTTGTATTCTTTTCATCACTCCGTTTGCTCTTCATCTCCAGTGTGAAGGTGTCTACCTTTGCTTGCCCCTTAATATTGGTATTCCTCGGGGTTCTTCTCAAGGTATTTATTTTTATAATTCTAAACATTCTTCCTAAGAATGCATCTAAGGCATCTTATCCACATCCATGGTATATGCCAGTAACTCCCAAATAAAATCTCAAGCTCCAGACCCATATGTTTATTGCCATTCTAAAGATCTGCCCATGGCTATCACCTAGGGAATTTAAATTCAACATGCCTCACAAAGAACTAATTCTCTTTCCTCCCAAACTTGATCTTCTTAGAGTATGTATCAGCCAAAAAGTTACCCACTGCAAACCAGAAACCTAGATGTCATCATTAAAAAAAAAAAAAAAAAAGTTTTTGCTATAGGGCGTATGTACACGCCAGAGAGATAGAAAATGAGAAATCACCCCCCAGGGGGGATGGCCACATCACAATCCCTTCTCTTCCATATTCCTCTTGGGGTTTGGGGCATGCACACACATACCTCTGGCTTGAGTTTCAAGCTGCCAGATCTGGGATTTGAACCGTAATCAACCATGTGGGAGTCCAGCAACATAACTATTACATACATTTTCTGCTAGTCCCTAGATGTCATTTTTAATTCCTCTTTCCTCATTTCCCACTTCTTAGTCACTCTAAAGTCTGTTGAATCAACAGCAGCTTAGTCTGACATACAGGCCCAGAACCAGATCGCCTGGATTGACATCCCAAGGATATATAACCTTAAGCAGGTTGTATGGTATCTCTGTGTAATAGAATTCTTATCTGTAAGATTTTTTTTTTTAAGGTTTTTTTGCCATGGGCACATGCGCTCCTGAAGTGATAATAGGATATACTTCCTAGGGTTTCTTTGATTTTTCAGGATTATATATATTAGTGTATGTTAGACACTGAGAACACTGTCCAGTATCTGTGTTGAATTTTTTTATGATTACTAGGAGAGAGGGATTTGACCGTAGCTCTGTCACAATCTTTCACCTATGCTTTTATAGGAAGGAAAGAGACTTTGAAGCCCTTCAAGGAGTATCCTTTTGTGCAGTAGAGAATACACACACGTGTGTGTGTATGTACAATTTGAGTTGACCAAAATTCATTTACGAAAATGAAATGTACTGTACATCTTTGATAGTAAATTTGAGAACTATGTTTCTAACAGTAATAATGGGCAAAACATATTGGGTGCTAAATATATGTAATAAACAGACTTTTCTTAATGCTTTTACCAACATTACATAATTCAATCCTTAGAACAACCCATGAAGTAGAATTTTATCAATCTCTTTCTACAAAGGACAACAATACCACTTAGAAAAAGTGTTCACCTTTTCCTTTTCTTCATTTTAAATTTGTTTATTCCTATCCACTGTACATCATTATATGAAATAAGATTTTCCATCCAGAATATACTATATTGGCTCAATCAAGGATATTACCATACATGTTATCATCAACAAATAATTTTCTGATTCTTGTTTCTTATATATTTTGCTTCTCTCCCACTCCTTTTTAATTCCCTACCTCTCAGCTTCTTCTTTTTTCTTTCTCCTTCTTCGTTGAAGTTTCCTTGTATATTTATTTAAATGAAAAGCCTTTCAAACCCTCAACCCAAACTGTCTAGATCAATGCTATCTAAAAGAACCTTCTGCAGTGATGAAAATAGTCTCTATATGCTTTATTCAACATGGTAGCCTCCAGCCACATGTGGGTAGTAAGCATTTGAAATACCCATATGCAACCAAGGAAGTGAATGTTTAATGATATTTAATTTTACTTAATTTAACTCATGTGGCTGGTGACTATTGTATTACCCAGCATCAAACTAGATGATTAAATTTGAATATTGATGTCATATCTGTTATCATAATCTTCTAGATACATTTTGAAATGATTTCTATATGTGTCACACAGTACAAACTTGATTAAAATGTATAAGAGCAAAAGCTATCCTTTTTAAAAAAATTTTAAGAAACAACAGAAAAGTTTATAACATTAAAATTGGAACTCAAATCCTGCTAAAAAAAATAAAAGGAAAAAAATCTTATGCTATCAGGTTAGACATTATTTCACAATTCCCTTTTTTGGGGAGAGGTTTTTGCTATAGGGTGTGTGCGCTTGCCAGAAAGATAGAGACACAGAGACAGAAAGCAAGAAATCACCCCCCAGGTGGGATGGCCACCCCACAATGCCTTCTCCTCCATTCTCCTCTCGGGATCTTGGGAACTCATGCACATGTGCCTGGTGTGAGTTTAAGCCACGGGTTCGGCAATCGAACTGCAGTCGACTACATGGGAGTCCAGCGACATGGCCATTACATCTACTGCTGGTCCTGCATTATTTCATAATTCCTATAATAGAACAAAATTTACATCAACCTCAGGAAGAGAATACACTCATCACGATTTGCCCCATCTATTAATATATAGTAACTTGATACAAAGGATTTATGAAAGTATAATATTCACTTATGCAACTATATTATTTGGGCAACGGTTACAAAACTTCTAATGAAAAGATCAGTCTTGTGCCCTGTCCTATTGTCATATAATGGCAAGGTCAACCTTCAAAACATTCTCCCAAATTTATCAATGCCTCAGTAGTCTTAGTTAATTATGTATTGATTTGCTCCTGCTATAGCCATTGGTTTTGACCACTTTTAAATTTTATTATTTAGACCTGGCCTGCCACACAAATTTCTAAGAAAATAAGCATAAGGAAAGCTTGAGACAATGGTACTATAATACTTTTATTACAACAGCATGTTGTTCTGGGTCTCTGTAAATTGAGTGATTTTTTTTTTTAAGAGGTTTTGCTATAGGGCGCATGCGCTCACCAGACAGACAGAGAGAGACAGACAGCAAGCAAGAAATCACCCCCGCAGGGGGGATGGCCACGCCGCAATCCCTTCTCCTTCGTTCTCCTCTTGGCACACATGCACACGTGCCCGGCGTGAGTTTTAAGCCACTGGGTCCAGGATGCAAACCATGGTCGACTATGTGGGAGGCCAGCGACATAGCCATTACGCTAACTGCTGGTCCCAATTGAGTGATTCTTAATGTACAGAAAAGAACCTGAGGGTTCCTTTCTGTCCCCAGAATCCTAAAGTCAGTGGCTAGCAAACTCAGAACCAGGAAGGTTTCAGGAAATTACAGCAAACTAGATTAACCATGGGATAAACAGACATTTTCCTTTCACAGATCAAAGGGTTGAAGGTATTTGCCTAGAGGCTCAATCATCTCAGTGCAGGAATTGCTGCAATTTTCCTCATTCGTCTCTTGTAGTCACAAAATAGCTGCTTTGGCACCAGACACTGGAAGAAGAAGGATGAGAGGGAGGAAGAGGAAGAGGAAAGACAAGAAGAGGGGAAAGACTAGAGCCAGAAATATCTACCCATTTTTATCAGGAAAGCACAAGTTTTCCCAGAAGAATCTGTCATAAGTCCTACCGTGGCTGCAGGGGAGGCTTAGAAGCATTTATATTGATGAGACAGGAATGGGTACAAGGGTGGCCCATACACTCACTGGGCCTCTTCTTGTTTCTGGCTCCCTTCTCTCCCTTCTGCCTTCCTATTATTGTCTTATTCTTATTCTTAATATTTTAAAATTTGGAATAGGGCACATGTGCTCACAAGAGAGAGACACAGAGAGAGAAAGTGAGAAAGCAAGCCTCCAGGTCCAGAACTCAACCCATGATGGGCCATGTGGAAATCCAGTGCCTTAACCACTACGCCACCTACTGGCCCAGCCCTATTTCCTTTTTCAAGGCAGAATCCTGGCCCCTCACTCTCTCTAGACTAAAGTAGTCCAAAGCAATAACCTGTGGTGTCTCTGGGCTAAAGACCCCACTAAAAGGCCTGCCTCCAAAGAGAGTGCAGACTGGGAAGCCTGGGCTTCTTCCACGTTACCATCTTCTACCTGTGGAAAGGCCTCCATCCACAGAAGGGCATGAATGACTCTGTGTTGCTCACTGCAGCTTCAACAACTCTAGCCATATTAGGAGCACACTCAGGGGTTTCTGTCCCTGAATTTTTGCTTATACAATTCTTGCCACTTGGAATGCCGTTCTATAGCTCAGTTCAGAGACAGCTTTTTCTATAAAATCGCCTAAGATCTCTCCAACTGGAAGTGACTTCTTCCCCAGTGTCCCCAGATGCTTCGAATACCTTTCCAATAGTGTGCACTATACTCGCCTTGTGTCATAGTTATTTGGGTAACAGTTGAACTGGCATTTAAACTTCAATAATAATAATCTATGGCTCTCTCTCTAAATATATATATATATATGTGTGTATATATGTATGTGTGTATATATATATATATTTAGAGAGAGAGAGAGTTTCTTCTGAGAGAGAGAGAGAGGCACTCCAAAAGAGTTGTTGTGTAGGGATCCACTTTAGTCTCAGCCAATCTGAAACAAAGGCACATGCCTCTCATGTTCCATATGTTTAGGGAGATTCTGGGACACTAATTTAAAACCTTTCCCATGTGAGTCTAGTTGTGCTACCACTGTATTACTGCCTAGACCCACGTCTTATTCATTTTTATGTTCCCAATAGGCCTGGCACTGCCTAATAAAGAATAAGCACTCAATAAGTATATCTTTAATTAAATTGAAATATTCAGTCTGTTCCAGTGTCTGAGATGACTAATTTACCTTTTCTTCGATGAAGGCTGGGACAGCTCTCTCACCCATTAACAAGAATCTTTTTTAAAAAAAAATTTACTTATTTCTTCAGGGAAAGAGATCCTAACAGGGTCTTTACACCACTATCTATGTCCAGTCTTAGCCAGTACAGATCATGAGCACACCACATACATGCCCTGTGTGCTTAGTGAGGTTCTGGAACATGAACCCAGGACCTTTCCCATGTGGGTCCAGTTGTGTTAACTGCTGTGCTACCTCCTGGCCTCATTAACAAAGATTCTAAGGGGAAAAAAAAGTTCTCATTTACAGTCAAGAGCAAAGCAAGAGGGATCATGTAATGATGTGGAAACATTTTGAGGAAGAGAAGAAGGACATTGAGATAGTCACATTGGATGTTCTCAGTCTCCTAACTGAAGTAGGAGGACTCCAGATTTAGAAGACAAGATGAATCCCTATAGAAGTGACCCCAGGATTAAAAATTATCCCCTTCCTGGAGGAAGTGTCCTGAAATCACCACGAGCTGATCCATGCTTGGGCTGGACCTCTGAGGAGGGTAGGCATGGTTGCCACCAGGACTACGGGTATCAGCTGTCAGACTATGGAGCCAGAGCAATAAGGAGGAAGCAAAGCAAGAGGTCGGGATCTAGGTGAGTGGTGAGGGTCAGGACTGTAAGTGCAAACCAAGAAGTGAAGAAATGGCCCGAGACTTTGTGAACAGACAAGGTAACTGGAATGTTGGGGGTGGAGGAACCAGTGTTAAATGCCCAATCCAAAGCAGATAGTTCATTGCTGGGAGTCAAAGGACAGAGGTGTAGACTAGTCAAGAGGTCCGGGTTTCGAAGGCAGTTTGAAGGGGCATGTAGTTCACTCAGTGTGGTTTCAGGTTGCCTATGTGAATTTTTAAATGTCCTTTTCTGATCTCTTCCAGATTAGCTGTCCCAAAGGATAACTATTTCAGATGAAATAACACCCTATTACAACCACAGCTTCTACACAAATATCACAGAAACACCGAAAAGCAGAAAATCATCTCTTTCCTCTTTATCCCAAGTCTTTGTTTCATGCATTCAAAAGTGGAATAAATTCCAATAAGAAATGATTTATGAAATGGCAAGACAATTCTAAAATTATACTATACTCCATTCAATGGAGAGCAGTTTGCTCTCTTAAGAGTGCTTTAGAGAATAGGATGTTACTTTATGCTACAATTGAAACAGGCTAAACAACCACAGAGTTATGTGATGTTTACATGCTTTGATTTTTTTTTTTTTTTTAATGCTCTTTTCCAACGCAGAGCCTTTGAGCTATTTCCCTCTTGCCTGGAGCTCTGTCCTTGCAAAAGGGTACAAAAAATGGACAAAATCTCTGCCTTTTGGTGGCTTACATTCTAACATCAGAAATGCATATTATGATGGCTAAACTGTACATTTGGATTAGAAGTACTTACAATGAGGTAAAATTTGAAAAGGCATATTAAAGTTATATAATTTCACTCTCTGATAAAAGGAAGCATATTGTTTCATGGGAAGCAGCAAACGTTTCTCTTGACATTGAATTCTAGAAGGCTTTCATTACATGACTCTTTATCTAAAGAACAATGAGTAATATAGTGGGCAGTGTTTTTAACAGAGCTTAGTAAGAGATGCAGAAATGTAGCAATTATAAACCTAAATTCCAGATTTAGAAAACAGCAATCATTATAGAAGAAAAAAAAATGTATATATGCTTAAGGAAAGAAGGCCTGGGCTCGGTGGCACTAGCAGTTGGGTGCCTCTGCAAAATACTGGAGCCACATGGGAAGCCCCTAGGCTTGGTTTCTGGGCCAACCTGAACACATACAGTCCGCCCGTGAACAAGGCTAAGAACCAGAGATCATCGCCTCCAGGGCTCTAGTGGGGGTTTCTGTCTTTCTAGATAAATATAAAAATGAATAAACTTAAGAAAAGATGGGAAGCCAGGTAGTGGTCAGCCGTAAAATTGTGACACTTTGCGAGGCCAGTGTCAAGACCTCGTTGTAGGTGCAGTCTATCTCTATGTCTATCTGTCTCACTCACAGAAGAAAGAAAGAAAGAAATTTTAAAAAGGGAAGAGAAGCAAAATTACCTAGTTATCTTCTTCCAGGTACTGACAGTCAACTAAAACAACTAAGAGAGGGAAAATAAGACCTTCTGGAACATTCTCTTATTTATTTATTCATTTAATTGTTTTGGAGAGGTTTTTGCTATAGGGCGCATGTGCTCTCCAGAAAGACAGAGACAGAAAGTAAGATGCCAGCCCCCCTCGCCACAATCCCTTCTCCTCCATTCTCCTCTCGGGATCTTGGGCACAGATGCACACGCGCCTGACATGAGTTTAAGCCACCAGGTCTGGGACTCGAACCACAGTCGACTACATGGGAGTCCAGCAACATAGCCATTATACCAACTGCTGGTCCCAAGATTCTTTTATTTTAATTGCCAGAGGGTACATGTGCTCATCAGAGAGAGAGACAAAGCACCCTCCTCTACTCTCTATGAGGTGCAGTCATGCCACAATCCCTTCATCTCCATTTCTCCATCCTGTCACAACTTTGGGCACACATACACAGATAGCCAGCTATGTTTTTCAAGCTGCCAGGCTGGGAGGCACCACAATCAGCAGTGTGAGATTGAGCTCTCACTCCCTTAAACACAATGGCTGGGTTGTTGTGATATGAGAGGACTTCAAAAAGGTTGTAGAAAAATGGAATTAAGGGCCAGCAGGTGGCGTGGTGGTTAAGGGTGCTGGACTCCCACATGGCCGACCACAGTTCGAGTCCCGGACCTGGAGGCTTGCTTTCTCACTTTCTCTCTCTTGCTCTGTCCCTCTCTGGTCAAATGAAGATAAATAAACAAAATAAATAAAGTTAAATAAAATTAAAAAAAAGAAAAATAGAATTAAAGCGTGCATTTATTTTAATGCAAAACATTTTGAAATTCATGTATAGTTTTATCACACTGTGCATATTTCCATGACCTTTTGGAGATCCCCCCTCATATTTATTCATTTGCCTTGTGGAAGATTATATATATTTTCCACAGATGGGCACAGCGATCTCTTAAAACACATGTTCTTTTTACAAAATAACTTTGCATTCTTCCCATTAGAAGGTAGACTCTATACCTCCTCCCCTTGAATCTGGACGGGACTTCATTCTGCCTCAGCCAGGAGAGTGCAGCGAAAGTGACTTCTGCTGCTAGGTCCTTAAAATGGCATGTACTTCTCGACTAGCCATGTTGTGGCAGTTAAGAAGGCTGAATCCCGGGACCAGCAGCTGGCATAATGGCTATGTTGCTGGACTCCCATGTAGTTGACCATGGTTTCAGTCCTGAACCTAGTGGCTTAAACTCACGCCGGGCACGTGTGCATGCGTGCCCAAGATCCTGGGAGGAGGAGGGATTGCGGCATGGCCATCCTCCCTGGTGTGTGATTTCTCACTTTCTGTCTCTCTGTCTCACTCTTTCTAGTGAGTGTAGGTGCCCTATAGCAAAAAATATTCTCAAAAAAAAAAAAAAAAAAAAAAAAAAAGGCTGAATCCCACATGGCTGAAAGTGGAATTAGGGTCCTGGACTGACTAGCTTGAAAAACACCCCATGTGGGACCAGCAGATGGCATAGTAGTTACATTGCTGGACTTCCAGGTAGCAGACAATGGTTTGAGTCCCATACTTGACTTAAAATGCACTCCAGAGGGCCGGCAGGTGATGTGATGGTTAAGGGCGCTGGACTCCCACATGACTGACAGCAGTGGGAGTCCTGAGAAGAGATTGCAACATGGCCATGCTCCATTGTGTCGTGCTTTCTTCCTCTCCCTCTCTCTCTCTCTCTCTCTCTCTCTCTCTCTCTCTCTTTCTCTCTGCCTGCCCCTCTCTGGTCAAATTTAAAATAAATAAATAAAGTTAAATATAATAATTCTTTTAAAGAAAACAAAAAACAGAACAAAACTCATGCCGGGTACATGTGCATGTGTGCCCAAGATCCTGAGAGGAGAATGGAGAAGAAGGGATTGTGGTGTGTCCATTTCCCCGGGAGATGATTTCTCACTTTCTGTTTCTCCTCTCTCTCTGTCTCTCCAGTGTGAGTACACGCCCTATAGCAAAAATCTATCTCTCTAAAAAAAAATAAAAGAAAAACACGGTATCCCAAGAGAAGAATGGAGAAGAGATTGTAGATGGCCATCCCACTAAGGGATGTTTCCTCTCTCTCTCTCTCCCATTCTCTCTCTCTCATCTCTCTCCAGCAAGCACAGGTATCCTATTGCAAATTTAAAATAATAATAATAATAATGCAATGTATTTCTGCTTTGTTCTTTTGGGATGCTTGTACTTGCAATCTGTTGCTTTGCTGTGAGAAAGCCCAAGTTACAACATAGACAGGATACATGTAGATGTTTTGGCCAACAGGCCCAGCTGAGTTCCTGACTGACAGCTAGGTATGTGCATGAGTGAACAAGCCTTTAGCTCATTCCAGCCTTCCCCATTGAGCCACAGCCTCTGAGTCCTCACAGCAGAGACCAAGAGACCAAAGACATTGAAGAGCTAAAGCAGATGATTCCTTCTAGGTCCTTCTGAAACCCTGACTCACAGAATCTGTAAGCATAATTCAATGTTGGTATTTTGTTTTTGTTTTTACTTTTTTTTTTTTTGAAAGTTTTTTGCTATAGGGCACATGCACTCGCCAGGAAGACAGAGACAGAGAGACAGAAAGCAAGAAATCACCCACCTAGGATGGATGGCCATGCCACAATTCCTTCTCCTCCATTCTCCTCTTGGGATCTTGGGATACATGCACACGCGCCTGGTTTGAGTTTAAGCCACTGAGTCCAGGACTCCAACTGCGGTTGACTACATGGGAGTCCAGCAATATAGTCATTATGCCAACTGCTGGTCCCTTGTTGTTGCTTTTTATTGCTGGAAAATGCATGCACTCACCAGAGAGGGGAAGAAGGAGAAAGCACCTCCCTCCCCTAAATGGGGCACAGTCAAACTTTGCAATCCCTTCTCCATTTCTCCATCATCTCAGGATTTGGGGCACTCATGCACAGGTGCCTGGTGTTTTTTTCAAGCTACTGGGTCTGAAATTTGAACAGCATAGTCAGCCACATAGATCCAGTTCCCATAATCATTAGACCACAGAGATAGCCCAAAAAATGGTGATTGTTTTATGCCAGCAGGTGGTGTGGTGGTTAAGGTGCTGGACTCCTACATGGGTGACTGTGGTTTGAGTCCCAGACCTAACAGCTTGGTTTTTCACTCTCTCTTTGTGCTCAAATTGAGTACTAATAATAACAAATAAAATTAAATAAAGAGTTCTTAAAAAATAATATGCCAGTTCATTTTGGGGCTCGCTGTTGGTGGGATGGTTAAGGGTGCTGGACTTCCACATGGCCAACCGTGGTTCGAGTCCTGGACCTGGTGCCTGGTGCTTGCTTTCTCCTCTCTCTCTCTCTCTCACACACACACACACACATACACACACACACACACCATCCCTCTCTGGTCAAAATCAAATAAATGAATGAATAAATAAAGTTAAATAAAAGTAATAATTCTTTAGAAAAAAAAAGGAATTTGGTCTTAGAGCCCAGTGATTGGATATACCCAAAAGTATGTGTTGGGACTTTATTGCGTTGTACAGGTATTAAGTGAAAACTTTTTAAAAATTCTGTACTCCTTTATGTATTTTTGTTATTACTTTTAATTTGCTATAAGGCACATGCATTCACCAGAGAGAGACAAAGGAAAAGAGGGAAAAAGTGAGAAAGTAAGTCACCAGGTCCAGGACCCAAATCATGATCAGCCATTTGGGAGTTCAGCACCACAACCACTAGGCCACCTGCTGGCCCCATAAGTAAAAACTTAGTCCTTCATGGTGTCCCTGGTTGGGGGCTTTGGGTGTGACAAAGTCATTAGGGCAGGGTGCCCATAACTGAGTTCCGATGTATATAAGGAGAGGAAATGAGGCAGACAGAGGCCACATGGACTGCTGCTCTGCTCAAGATCCTGCCCTCTGTCATGTTGTAGTCTTACCAAGTTGGACTCTGGACCCCAGACCTCCTAACCATGAGGTGAATAAAGTTCTATTTCATTATAAATCTGAATACAGGATCCTGTATTTCTAGCAATGCAAAAATGAACTAAGACACCCTCTCTCTTTGTCCCAGCTCAAATACCCTGATACTGTGGTCAGGTGTTTTCAGAAGACAGCAAGTAACTTGAGTACTGTGCCGAACAGGTAAGCTGTGAATAGCTCCTGGTATTTGAACATTGGGGCTAGAACCTTAAAGGAAAGGCAGGATGAACCTAAATAAACAAAGCAAAACAAAACAAAATGTGAGCTCTAAAATCACCAACAAGGGGACCAGCAGTTAGCGTAATGGCTATGTCGCTGAACTCCCATGTAGTCAACTGCGGTTCGAGTCCCGGACCCAGTGGCTTAAACTCACGCTGGGTGTGTGTGTGTGCATGCCCAAGATCCCAAGAGGAGAATGGAGGAGAAGAGATTGCGGTGTGGCCATCCCCTTGGGGGATGATTTCTTGCTTTCTGTCTCTCTGTCTCTCTGTCTTTCTGGTGAGCTCATGTGCCCTGTAGCGAAAACCTCTCAAAAAAAAAACAAAAAACAAAAAAAAAAAAACACCAAGAACATAACCAGTAGAAAATGGTATTGGCCCTGAGGATTTGTCTACGAAGAAGAGCCGAGGAGGCGAGGGTGAAAGGAGAAATGGTACATTGGTGAAAGCCAAGATAATTTTTGCTTTGCTGGGTAATCACTCTGCAGTCCCTGCCCAGGAAGCAGGTAGGGTATCATTATGGGTGACAGGACAGAACAAAGAAGATGCTCTGTTCTTGGGCTATGGCTCAGAAGGGGCATGGCTATCTCTCTAGGCCTTAGCACCAAGAGCTTACCATAGGAGAGGTGCTAATTACAATAATGGAATCATTCTTGCTGTGGGTTGAATTATCTTCCCCAAATTTATTCCCAGTACCTCAAAACTGCATTTGGTACTAAGGTTGTTGCAGGTGTAATTAGTTAAGATGAGCTCAAACTGGTGTAAGGAGGTCCCTAATCCGATATGGCTGGTGTCCTTAGAAAAAAACTGCAGGTAAAGAGACACATGCACATGCACATGTGAACACGGTGCACACACACGGAGAACACGGTATGAGCATTTGAGTTATGCTGCTGCAAGTCAACGAGCTACCTGGCCAGTAGAAAAGCCAGAAATGGATCCTTCACTAGCACCTTCAAAGGGAGTGTGGGCTTGCCAACATGTTGTTCTCATACTTTCAGGCTTCGGGACTTTGATGCAATACATTTATGGGTTTGTAGTACTTTGCTATGGGAGCTGCAGCAAACTAATACAGTTCCTTGTGATAAAAAGACTTAGTTTAGGAACAAGCAGTTGGTGTAATGGCTATGTCACTGGACTACCATGTAGTCTACCACGGTTCAAGTCCCAGACCCTGTGGCTTAAACTCACACTGGGCACATGTACGTGTGTGCCCAAGATCCCAAGAGGAGAATGAAGCAGAAGGTATTTTAGCATGGCCATCCTCCCTGGGGGGGTGATTTCTCGCTTTCTGTCTCTCTGTCTCTCTCTTTCTGGCAAGTATATGCGCCCTATAGCAAAACAAAAAAAAGGTTAGTTTATTCATTCAAAAACTGAGGTCCTACAGCGAAAAAAGTGGCAGACTGACCTAAATCTCAGATTTTTCAGGTAATATACTTTCCACAGACTTGATAATGGTGTCTCCCCACTGTCTTTTGATAGGGCAAGACAAAAGTCAAGAGAATGGTGTTTCCTGTGTCTTCTTTCTCCATTACCTGCCACATGCCCCTTTCTCCTATTTTATACTTCTTCCTTTTGTCTTTACTTCATAAATTTTTAAGATTGGAGCTTAGGAACTTTCCAGATGCTCAGTGAGAAGCTGAGGAGCTGCGGCTGCCTGAGCTGCGCACAGCTACACACACCTTCCCGCTCCCCGCACCTTCCCGCCCCCCCACGCTGGCCTCAGCCTGCTCACTGGCTGTAGAAAAAAGAAACGACTTACTATGATGTTTTGGGGGTCAAACCCAATGCTACCCAGGAAGAATTGAAGAAGGCTTACAGGAAACTGGCCTTGAAGTACCACCCTGATAAGAATCCAAATGAAGGTGAGAAGTTTAAACAGATTTCTCAAGCTTATGAAGTTCTCTCTGATGTGAAGAAAAGGGAATTATATGACAAAGGAGGAGAGCAGGCAATTAAAGAGGGTGGAGCAGGTGGTGGTTTTGG
>NW_006159667.1:1202498-1202766 GCF_000334495.1 Tupaia belangeri chinensis
GAAGGATGCAGAGAGAAAGAAGAGGTAAAAACATTGTACATCAGCTGTCAGTAACCTTAGAAGATTTATATAATGGTGCAAGAAGAAAACTGGCCCTGCAAAAGAATGTGATTTGTGACAAATGTGAAGGCCGAGGTGGTAAGAAAGGAACAGTAGAGTGCTGTCCCAATTGCCGAGGTACTGGAATGCAAATAAGAATTCATCACATAGGACCTGGAATGATTCAGCAAATTCAGTCTGTATGCATGGAGTGCCAAGGCCATGGAGA
>NW_006159667.1:1204473-1212905 GCF_000334495.1 Tupaia belangeri chinensis
TTTTTTTTTTTAGTATACATATATAAAAATATATTATATATATGTATGTATATGTGACCAGTCTTGGTTACTCCCAACTCCCCCACTCCTCTTCTCTTTGGACCATGAAAAGCCCCCGAGTAGTGACTTCTGGAGCTGGGTAACTTACAAAATGAAACAACCTTTACATGGAGAAGTCATTTGCATGTGTGGTATAGAAAGGTGTTATTAGGTATTACAGATTTACTTTAAACCATTTAACTTATACTCCAAAATAACTGTAATTTGATGTTGGTAGGATAGCAGATTATGATGAATAGCTTTAATTGTATGTTACAAAGTCATATGTTCACATGCTTAAATCTGGATTCTGGATTAACAGAATTTAAGCAATTCTTGAAATATATGGAGGTCTCCTTAATATACTGATTACAAAGCAAAAAAAAAAAAAAAGATTGGAGCTTGAGGTCTTTTATTTAACCTTATTTTTTATTTATTTCAATTTTACCAGCGAGTGGAAGAGAGAGAGAGAGAAAATTGCCAGGTCTGGGACTCTAACCACAATCGGCCATGGGGGAGTCCAGCACCCTTAACCACCATGCCACCTGCTGGCCCAGAGCTTAAAGGTTTTTTTGTTTGTTTTGAGAGGTTTTTGCTTATAGGGTACATGCACTCGCCAGAAAAAGAGAGAGAGACAGAGAGATAGAAAGCAAAAAATCACCCCCCAGAGGGGTTGACCATGCCGCAATACTTTCTCCTCCATTCTCCTCTTGGGATCTTGGGCACGCATGCACATGCACCCGGCGTGAGTTTAAGCCGCTGGGTCCCGGACTCCAACGGCAGTTGACTACATGGAAGTTCAGCAACATAGCCATTATGCTAACTGCTGGTCCCAAGCTTAAAGGTCTTTTAAAAGATGAGAATTGGATTTTCATTGGATTGGGAGAGGAAGAATTTGGAAACTGGAAGACAGGATTCACTTTGGCTTCTTACTCTTTCTATTTTGTCTGTGGCTCCCTGTCTCTTTGTTTTCTCTCTAACAAAATCAGAGCTCAGGGGAACTCACTGTCCATTCAGAAAGCCCTGAGCATCTGAGGAGAGAGGCAAGGCGCCGTTTCCTACTTGAATTGATTGGTATCTCTGTGGGCTGGCTGTCTTCTCTCTCTCATGGGGGACTCTTCCACACTCAAGAAATGTAAACTCCAAACTCTGAAGGAGTGCAGACTCAAACCTTGCTCTTTTTATTTTTTAATTGCCAGAGGGCATATGCACTCACTAGAAAGAGGCAGAGAGATGGGCAGAGGGAGAAAGCGTCTCCCAATGCCAATGAGGTGGCATGGTCACATCATAAACCCTTCTCCTTCACATGGAACACACACACACACACACAGTGTGTGTCTTTCAAGCCACTGGGGCTGGGATTCAAACCATACCCGGTCATGTGGGATCCACTAAGCCACAGGGCCAGCCCCATCCTTTGCTTTTACTCTTTATCTCTGTTGACTAAAATCTTTCTTAATACCAAGACTAATAGACTGATTAACATCTCTATTTTACCAATGTTTCAAAGGCAGATTTCATTTTGATTGAAATCAGGGTAGTAAAGCGGAGGGAAGCATTTGCCAGAACTCCATTTGCAAAGTCATTGTGCTGAGTGAAACAAGCCAGACACAAGAAGCACATAAAGTATGATTCCCCCTGTGTGTGGTACCTAGAATAGGCAAATTCATAGAGACTCAAAACAGAATAGAGATCGCTAAGGGCTGAGGGAGGGAGAAGTGAGGTGGTATTGTTTAATGGGTATCAAGCTTCTATTTGGGATAATAAAAACTTCTAGAGATGGGTAGTGGTGATGGGCGTACAACAATTGTAATGCATGTAATGCCACTGAGTTGTACATTTAAAATGATTAAATGGCATGTTTTACCACAATTAAAAAGAAGAGAGAAGAAATGGAGAGAAAAGAAAATCCCAGAGGTAAAATCAGCATTCTTTACTACTGATCCGACATAATTACTATTCTTCCTGAGTTACTAAGATTAGCACCTTTGGGAAATTATGTTAGATAACTTGATCTTTCTACTGGTTGATTTAAAATAAATTCCTTTCTTCTCAAGAAGAACAAGAGTTCCATTCTCAGACTCTGTTTCCTCTAACAGTGCCAGTAACAACCAAATGCATGCAATCTGCTGGGTTTCAGAGCCTGTCTTTTCGCTTCCATCCTCAGAGGAAGTCAGACGTAGGTGCAGGGACAAGGTGTTGAGAGACACCCTGTCTGAAGGGTGCCACAGAGCCCTGGCTGCTGCCATGCCTTCTTCATATCTGCATCTCCTTTTGCTCTTTTAGTCCAGGTGTTGGCTCCCCTGCCAGTCACCCTGCTCAGGCTCTCAGGGGAGATGAGGAGATGGAGACTGGGTTGCTGACAATTCCTCTCACTCGGTCCCTACAAAATAGAGCACTGGGCAGGCTGCAGGGGGAGCCTGGGTGCAGACTCCAGGTGACTGATTTAGGTGGCTGAAATAAAGCAGCTCTAAACACTGCTTTGAAATTACCAGACTCCTCTCAATCTAACTTAGGCCAGGCCAAGACTAAACACTATGCAACCGGTTTGATTAGCTAATTATATTTTCACTTATGATAAATATAAAGAAAAAAACTCAAAGTAACAGGAGACTGGAGAGAAACTAGCATAAGTGGAAAAAAAGGTTGCAGTGAAAGGTCTAAAGACTGGAGAGTGGAAGAAGCAAAGCAAGATTATAGAGTAAAAAGAGGTTTTCCCTAAATATAAGTACTGGGTTCTAGAAGAGAGAGAGAGAGAGAAAAGGAAAACGAGAGAGAGAGAGAGAGAGAGGATGAGAGAGTGAGAGAGGTGGACTACCCAGAGAAAGCTAAAATAATTGATTTCAGGTAGCAGAGACTTCAGAGAGTAGCAGCTGTATGGAATTAGAACCCAAAAGGGAACCTGAGGACCAGTGAAGAAGAATTAGGTGAGCTGAAGATGAGTGGTGAAGGGACGCCAGGTGGGCTGCTAATGAACTTGCAACAATGGATCAAAATGTGGTTATTGTGTTTAATGCTGTCAAGCCAAAGATAGTAATGACTTTATTTAGAAGCACCTCTCTTTACATAACTTGTGCTCTGGGGAGTGGAGTGCTTCTGTCAGGCTAAGCAAGTATTGCTTTGGGTGCTCTTTGGGGGCACAGAAAAGATGAGCTCTGGATTTCTGGGACAGAGATAGGATCCTTATTAAGAACTAAGCTTTCTTTCCCATTTCCCTTGGATATTGCTAAGTTGTGGAAAGCTCCACAAGCTGGAGTACGAAGTTTTCCTAAGTGGGACCTGTTATAGACTTGTTTTCAGTGATGGCTAGAGAAATTTAATACAGTTACCTCTTAATCTAACTTAGGCCAGGTCAAGACATGACCTGTGGAAAGCATACAGGCAAAGACCTCCAATCCCTGGTGAGTTACAATCCTCATCCCCTTTCTTCTCAAAAATGCAAAAGGTTTGGTATATCTCAAAGACAACCATCTATCTCTCTGGCAAGCTAACTCTAGGTCAGTGAAGAAATTTTACATAATAGGCTAATGAGCCCAGGGACCAAAGGAACCAACTGAAGAAGCAGAGACAGATGTGACAGGAGTATAGCGTTAGGGCAGGGAGGGTAGCCTGGGACTCTCCCAGACTAGAACTACAGAATTCAGTCAGTAGATAATACTAACTCTTGGTGTATGAGAGTAAGTTAAGTATCCCCAGTCCGAAACTCTGAAATTCAGAATGCTCCAAAATCCAAAGCTTTTTGAGGATCGACATCATGCCACAAGTAGAAAATTCAATGCTTGACGTCATGTGACATGAGGAGTCAAAACACTGTAATACAAACTATTACGTAGGCTGAGCCACAGTTGAGTGGGCAGTAGGGGCATTGCTGTGTGATGCTGCAAACCATGCTGGAAGTCTCTGGACTCACATCCTGGATCTGTCTCGACATAAGGGGTATGTCTATGGGTGCACCCATGATCCTGGCTAGCTACAGGACTAGGGGAAGATTGGGGCATGAAGACCCTGTCAAGGGTGCCTCTCTCTCTCCATCCCCCTCAAAATAAATAAACTTAAAAGTATATATAGAATAAACTTACCTTCAGGCTATGTGTATAAGGTGAATATGAAACATAAATGAATTTTGTGTTTAGGCTTGGGTCCCATCCCCAAGATATCTCATTATGTATATGGAAATATTCAAACAAACAACAACAACAACAACCACCTTGAAATCCAAAAATCTTCTGGTCCCAAGCATGTCGGATAAAGGATATTCTACTTGTAGTAATGCTAATACTAGCAAACACTTACATAAAGTGTTCTTAGATATATTAACTTATATAATATACTCATAACAATCCTATGAGATAGCTACTATTGTCATTTCCATTTTATACATGTCGAAAATGAAGCACAGAAAGTTTAAAGATGTAAATTAAAAAAAAAAAAGAAAGAAAGCTCCAAGAGGGTGGAGATATCTATTTTATTTACTGCTAATATCCCAGTGCCTTGTACATGTTCAGTAATTATTCATTGAACTTTCTGGTCTAAGATAATGAGGTTTGATAGTTCTATGTGGACCACTGTTAATAGTCTTTTTTTTTTTTTGAGAGGTTTTTGGGCGTGTGCACTCGCCAGAAAGACAGAGAGGGCATGTGCACTTGCCAGAAAGACAGAGAGAGACAGAGAGACAGAAAGCAAGAAATCATCCCCCAGGGCAAATGGCCATGCCACAGTCCTTTCTCCTCCATCCTGCTCTCGGGATCCTGGGCATGCACGCACACATGCCTGGTGTGAGTTTAAGCCATGGGGTCCAGGACTCAAACCATGGTTGACTACATGAGAGTCTAGTGATATAGCCATTATGCTATCTGCTAGTCCCACTGTTAATAGTCTGGGTACTGTAACAGGAGGTGAGCTTTGTGTGTTTATTAACCTGAGTTATATCTGCTTGATAAATCCTGCCTTCATTCTCAAAACTGGCTAAAGGAGGGAATACTTCCTAACTCACTTTATGAGGCCACATAACCCTAAAACCAAGAGATAAAGATGTTGTAAGAAAGGAAACAATAGACCAATACTATCTCTCATGAGCATATATACAAAAACCTTCAACAAAATATTAGCAAATCAAATCCAACACTGCATGAAAAGAATTATACACTATGACCAAGTGAGATTTATGTCAGGTATGCAAACTGGTTCAACATTTAAAAAGCAGTGTAACATGCCATATCAACAAGTTAAAGAAGAAATCATGTAATCATATCGATTGATGTAGAAAAATCATTTAACAAGATCCAACACCATTCAGGATAAAAGCTCTCTGTGAACTAGGAATATAGAGAAAATTTTCTCAATTTGATAAAGAACATGTAGGGGCCAGCAGTTAGCATAATGGCTATGTTGCTGGACTCCCATGTAGTTGACTGCAGTTCAAGTCCCAGACCCGGCAGCTTAAACTCATACCCGGGTGCATGTACATGCATGCCCAAGACCCCAAGAGGAGAATGGAGGAGAAGGGATTGCAGTGTGGCCATCCCCCCGAGGGGGGTGATTTCTCACTTTCTGTCTCTCTCTGTCTTTCTGGCAAGCAAATGTACCCTATAGCAAAAAAACTCTCAAAAAAAAAAAAAAAGATAAAGAACATATACAAAATCCCTACAACTTAGGTTTGTCAATTTTAACAAAGGTACTACTCTGGTGAAGGATGTCGATAATGTGAGAGGCAACACATGTGTGAAGAGGAGAGGTACACGGGACATCTCTGTAGCTTTCTTTCCATTTTGCTGTGAACCTAAAAATGCTCTTAAACATCAATGAAAAAAATAATATTGCCTTGGATAAGGAGAATTGATATCGTAATGATGTCAATTCTTCTCGAATTAATTCACATACAATCAAAACTTTTTAATGGACAAAGTGGTACTAATGTTCAACTGAAAAATAAACCCAAGCAGGACAGATAAGAAAAATTCTGAATAAATAGTAATAGAAAGAGGACTAGCTCTCCAGCTAGTACATTAAAATGCATTATAGTACTGTTATAAGTTTAAAGGGATAGTAGTCATGTGGAAATAAACAGTGGAAAAGATTAAATTTTGAAAAGATTAAAAAAAAAAAAAGCTAGCATCACTTTTCATGGTGAGAATCTGGACACTTTTCCCAAATTGAGAACGAGGCAAGGATGTTCTCTCTCACTGATCCTATTCAACATTATATTAGAAGTCCTAGCTGGCACAGTAAGACAAGAACAGGAGGGCCAGCACCATGGCCCAGTGGTAATGCACTGCTCAAGAGAAACTGGATTTCACATGGTGACCACAGTATGATCCCTCACCTGGTCATCCTGCAACACATCAGGCACATGTGTGTGTCCAAGATCTGATATGTTGAAGGATTGGAGAATAGGAATCTCATGACCAGACCCGTGCAGGGGTTCTTCTCTCCTCTTCCTCTCTCTCATGCACATGCATGTGCTCTTTCATGAATATTTTTTAAAAAGAAAGAAAAGGGGACAATAGGTGGCATGGTGGCTAAGGTGGGGGAACCTCCACATAGCCAACTGCTGTTTGAGCCCTGGACCCAGTAGCTTGAAAATCTCACCAGATGCATGTGTGTGGGTCCAAAATCCCAAGAGGGGAATGGAGGAGAAGGGACTGCAGTGTGACCATACCCCCTGAAGGGCGATTTCTCACTTTCCTTCTCTTCCTCTCTCTGGTGAGTGCACATGCCCTATGGTAAAAGAAAGAAAGAAAGGGAAATAAAAGATATATATAGATTGGAAAGGAAGAAATAAATTATCTTTGTTTGCAAATGACATCATTTTCTATGTATAAAATTCCAAAGAATCAAAAAAATACAAAAACCTCTGGGAATTAATAAGTAATTATAATATGGTCTCAGGATACAAAGATAATACACAATAGGCAGTCAATTGCTTTCTTTTTATTTTGAGAGGGTTTTTTTTTTCTTTGCTATAGGGCACATGCACTAGCCAGAAAGACAGAGAGAGAGACAGACAGACAGACAGAAAGCAAGAAATCACCCCCCCACCATGGGGGATGGCCACGCCACAATCCCTTCTCCTCTGTTCTCCACTCAGGATCTTGGGCATGCACGCACATGTGCCTAGAATGAGTTTAAGCCACAGGGTCTGGGACTGGAACCACAGTCGACAACATGGGAGTCCAGTGACATAGCCATTATGCCAACTGTTGGTTCCCAATAACTGCAATTTTAAAAATTGTAAGTGGGGACCAGCATGTGGCATAGTGGCTACATTACTGGACTCCCACATGGCCCACACCATGTTTCAAGTCCTGGACCTGGTGGCTTGAAACTCACGCTGGGGCATATTTGCGTTCATGTGTACCCAAGATCCTGAGAGGAGAATGGATTGCAGTGTGGCCAACCCCCCCCTGCCCCCCGCCAGGGTGATTTCCTCACTTTTCCACTTACTGTCTCTGTCTTTCTCTCCCTCTCTGGTGAGCACAGTACCCTAAGGCAAAACAAAATAAAACAGAAAACAAATAGTAAATAATACTATTTATCAAAATGAAGCACTAAAAAAAGAAATAGGTATAAATCTAACAAAATATATTCAGAATCTATATAGGGGAACACTACAAAACTGCTAAAAGTAATCAAAGAAAATTCTAAATAAATGAAGAGATATTCCACATTCATGGATTGAAAAACTCAATATTGTTGGGACCAGCAGACACCATAATGGCTACATCACTGGACTTCCATGTAGTAGACCACAGTTCAAGTCCTGGACTTGGTGACTTAAACTCACGCCAGGTACCTGTGTGTGCATGCCCAAGATTCTGAGAGGAGAATGGAGGAGAGGGATTGTGGTGTGGCTAGTCCCACTGGGGGTTAATTTCTCACTTTCTGTCTCTCTGGCTAGCACACATATCCTATAGCAAAAATCTCTCAAAAAAGAAAAAAGAAAGAAAGAAAAGAGAAAAGCTGAATATTGTTAAAATAGCAATTTTTCCCAAATTAGTCTATAGATTTAATGATACCCCCAATCAAAATACCAACAGGCTATTTTGATCTTGACAAACTGATTCTAAAGTGTATATGAAAAAGGGAAAGACATAATTTAGCCAACAATACTGAAGGTGAAAAGTAAAGTTAGAGGATTCATACCATTTAATTTCAAGACTTACTATGAAACTCCATAATGAAGACACCCTAGTATTGGTGAAAGAATAAGATGTAGCTCAGTGGAACAGAACAGAGAGCCCAGAAACAGATCAACAAAAATAGTCAATTAATCTTGATGAAGGAGGAAAGGTAATTAAAGGGAAAAAAAGTATTTTAAAGTTTGTGCTACAGGGCACGTGCGCTCGCCAGACAGACAGACAGAGAGAGACAGAGAGACAGAAAGCGAGAAATAA
>NW_006159667.1:1213060-1233575 GCF_000334495.1 Tupaia belangeri chinensis
GAAAGAGCACTTGCCAGAGACAGAAACAGAAGAGAGTGAGAAATCATATCACAATCCCTTCTCCTTCATTCTCCTCTCAAGATTTTGAGTGTGTACACATGTGCTGGTGTGTTTTATCAAGCCCCCAGGTCCAAGACTCGATGTTTCAGTCAGTCATGTGGGATTCATCTGCCTTAATCTCCATGCCATTTGCTGGCCCAAAGATAATCTTTTCAACAAATGTTTAACAATTAGAACATATGCTAAAATGAACTTAAGACACCGACCTTACGTGTATTACAAAAATTAACTCAAAATGGATCAGAAATCTAAATGTAAAATGCAAAGCTATAAAACTTCCAGGAGAGAACATATAAGATGAAGGATAATCTGAATAAAGTATGAACTATAGTGAATAACGCGACATATCAATATTGGCTTATTCATTATAACAAATGGACCATACTGATGTAAGGCGTTAATAATAACAGAAACTAGGCAACTCTCTGTACTGCCTTTGAAATTTCTCTGTAAACCTAAAACTGGCCTAAAATAATGTTGATCTAAAATTAATTTTAATAACATTTTATTTATTTATTTATCTGCTTCCCTAGATCCTCCACTCCATGCAGAGTGCAGAATGCGGTGAGAAAAGCTTGGGGAACCCAGAGCTGGCAGTTTCCAAGAACAGATTGAACCTCAGGTTTTCTTAACAGCTGGGTCTGGAAACCCCAGCTGTGTTCCTGACACAGCACCTTCCCCACAGTGGCTGGATCAGCTGCAGGCAGCCAGGGGAGACATTCTCCAAAGGCGGCCGACTGCCGGGTTCGCTGAGGTCAGAGGCACAACGAGCTGTCCTGGTGGCTCCGGGCTGGGCTCTTCACAGCCTGCCCTTCGCACTCCCTGCGCTTTCCGGTCTGGACGCCTTAGGTCCTCACCTCTAGTCTCTCTGTTCCGCGACTTGCTGGAGGTTAGTCTAGCGCAGTGCGGACTCACCAACCATCTGATCTGCCGAAGTCCTGAGAGAAAGACGAGGGAGTGTTGAGCACAGAGACTAGGAGTTCGCCGTGAAAGAGGGGGAAGGAGGGCTTTTTCTGTGCTCCTGGTTCAGGGCATGGTGGGGAGGGTGTGCTCTTTTCTCCCTCCCTGGGGCTTTCCGAGGGCAGCCTGGTGCCAGCCTTCTAGTTATAGAAGCCGAACAGAAAACAGCAGGGATTTGCCGGCGGAGAGACTTCCGGCGTTTGAGCAGAGTGTGGGCTGGGGGAGTAACGTGACTGAGTAAAACTTGAGTGGAAAGGGAGAGTGCAACTTTAGCACGAGGGTCCCAAGCTCAGGAATATTTAGGAAACTTGAAGAGCCCCGACGTTTTTGTAGCAAAGGGACCACTTTGATTATGAAGTGGGAGGCGCGGCTGCCTGAGGGCAGTTTTGGAGCAGAGGCGCGTGCGTGCGTCCTGGGAAGCTCAGGGCTGGCTTGAGATGGAGATCTCGGGGGAGAGAAGAAAGATGCGTGAGGGCACGAAACCTACTAAAAGGCGCCGTAAGGACGGGTGGAAACAGCCTGGAACTGCTGTTCCTTCCCCAAAAATGGGCGCCAAGAGTTTGTGGCGAGGTGTCAGACCAAAGCCAGCGGATCTATGCGGTGGCCGCGCCCTGCCCTCGCCAGCTTTACGCACGGGGTTGGCTCGCCTTCCGGCAACGAGAGAAGGGCCAGGGAACTCCCGCTGCCTCTCCCAAGGACAGAACATTTCCCCCAGCCACGGGGCTTCATGCCAGGGCCTCCCCCGGGCAATACAAGCCGCAGACAGGGCTCTACATCGGGATGAGGGACAGGCTGAAATGACCATGGCTGGCCCCGGAAAGGGGCGCGCAGCTAGGCTGGCGGATGGCAAGACCTCTGAGTTAATGTATAATTGTGAGCAGATGGCGGGGGCTGGCAGCAGCCTGGGGCCTGGGCCCAGCTAATGAGGGACAATTAGCCCCAAACACGGTGGGGGTGGTTGAGAGAGTAAGACGGTGAAGGTAGATATTTGCTCCTCAAACAGTCTGGTGCGCTGGGCAGAAGGCTGACTGGCTGAGCCTCTGAGCCGGCTAGGCCCCCCTGCAAGGGCCCTTTCCCCCTTTTTCCTCCCTTCATCACCTCTGGGTCGAAAGCCTCTGTTTGTTCAGACCGCAGAGCTTGTTGTGAAGGCGGAGGGAGAGGGTAGTTTATGGGGGAGATCAGTGCCCCCACCATCTGCCAGGGCTTGTCCCTTCTCCCCCTGAAACCCCATCTCCACCCTCATGCAGCTGTCTATGGGAATAGCTGGTCAGGACCAGAGCCTTGAGCCTCTAGATGCAGGGGGCATATCTGGGATGGGGTGGGGTGAATGGATGAATCAAGAAAGGGGAACTAAGAGCAAAGCTACCATATGTCTTCAGGGGGACCTCTTCTCACCCAGGCATGGCTAAGCAGAGTGACCAGCAGTCCCTACCCACAGTAGAATAAAATGTGCTTAAGGGTATTGGGGCATAGCTGTCCTGCTCACAGTGCTCAAGCTACCTGCTGCTGTGTCCCCTGTACCCTAGGGCTTGGGGCCAGCCTGAGGATGTTGGAGGAGGTTGGAAGAGGAGGGAGCGTGTTGGGGTAAAGTAGAAAACCCACATCTGTGATAGACTTGGCCTCTGAGAATAAGAGTCCCTAACTTGAGGGTCATGCTGAATACACAACATCCACTCTCACACCCAAAAGACTTAAAGCATTTACCAGTGAAATCCATGCTTCCCTCTCCTGACTTCTGGGTCTAGTCTTATTGCCCTACACCCTACTTACTTTCAGCCTGACTTCTACAAGGATTTCAGAGAATCCAAGTTATAGAATGGGCACAAAGGGCTCTCCGTGTTGGCTTCTTCACGCCCACCAGGGATCCGCCCACAACCATGATGGCGCCAAAGCTTGTGTGCTCTGGAGGCTGTTTTACTTCCAGCATCCCACTCTGCGGGAACCCTTCCCCACTATTGGTATCCATTTCCCTACCAATGACTTCAGCTAACCCATGGTGTCTTTTGGGGGGGGGAACAGAATGTAATTAATAACTGAGAGTCTAAAAGGATGTACTGCCTACTGAAACAGAGCCTGGTAACGTCTAAAGATAGAAGAGGGAAAATCAGGCCGCATGACTCCTCAAAAACACCCCACGTGAATCTCTGACTACCCACAGAGGACCGTTTCTACCACCACTACCATTGTCAATGTCGTGAAGTCCAAGATGCTCTGCTTCCAGGCAAGAACTCACTCTCGGTGTCACCTCCATCATGGAGCCCATTGGAGAATTGGTAAGGATATTCTCCGGGAAGAACTGTTTCTATGTGACACACACTCTTCTCCATTCTCTCTCATTCTGTCAGGTTTTTAGGAGCTGACTCCAACAGCACAGGTATCAGCCTGTACACCCATTTCTCTATCGTAGCCACATACTCATGACCCAGGAGTTGACTCAAAAGCCTAGGCATGTGTGTTTTGGCTGGGAAGCTGTGTTGGTGGTTCTGGAAGGCACCTTGGTGCTTCTGTGCATTCAAAGCTTGGGGACACAGCAGGGATCTGCTAGCTGAAAGAGTTTGAAGATCCCCATCCTCCATGTTCCCCATGCCCTTCAGGAGTACTAGCCCTGTTGTGGATGAACTGTGGGTCTAGGGGGAATGCATGAGAATTACTCTGTTCCTGCTTCAGGGTGGTAGGTGGACATGAGGTTAACTCTGGGGATTCCCATGGCAGGACACAGTGGGTCTTTGGCTGTGGTTTGCCCTGCCTCAGGGCCAGTGTCAGTCAGCCCCATGTACACCTCCCTCCTCCTCTCTCCTCTGCTCATGACATCACTGGCTGCTCCCAGAAGCCTGCCCTCTGCTCCTGAGCTCAGGCTGTGTATAGCTCTGGACCCCCTGGCAGGACTGAAGCAGGAGCTGAGTGGAGACTATTACCAGGACAGGACCACCAGAACCCCTGGAGCCTTAGGGGGTCTCAGGAGACCAGCACAGGAGAGTGAACCCTCTCACTGAAGCTTCTGCCTCACTCCCTCCACCCAGGTAGCTTACCTGCAGGCTCATTGTCTGCCTTGCTTCCTATGCTGTCTCCATGTCTTTGTGTGGCCAAGCCCAACTTCTCTCCCCTCTGACTCTGCAGCTACACACCCTCCTGCTCCTTCAACCCCCTATCCTGCTTTCCCATCTTGTGAGCACCGGTTAGTTTTCATACAAGTTAATATAAATAATGAGATTGTGTGGTGTGGCTATTGGGAACAGGGTTTCTGTGTGTGTTGGGGCATGATGATTGTAGGTTTGGAATTTATTTAGGTTTAGATACTGAACCTGAATCCTCATTGCTCCTTTGAGTTCTGATCACTTAGGAGGATGGAATCCTATTAGGGACTGAGGGTTTGGCTGATATTCTGAGCTCCTGCCACCCTGCAAAGGCATAGCCCTCTATATTCTCAGCTTGGCTCTCCTCTCTCCATTGCTTGGGTGACAATTGCACAAACATGAAATGGGGGGAGGGGAGGTAAGAGAGGGGTCGGGCAGAAAAAAGAACCCCAGGATTAGAAGGCAGAAATCAGGGCTTCTGGTGAGGAGCTGGCTTCTAAATCTTGTGTTTTTCTCTCTGGGTGGTCTCTGACTTGTGGGAACCTCAATCTATGCCTCTGTCTCCTCTTTTGAAAATCCTCTGCCTTGTTTCCTGACTTTCTGGAAAGATGAGAATTTGGAGGGGAATGTATCTGTATCTTCCAAAAAAAAAAAAAAAAAAAAAGGAGTAAGTGCCAGTGTAGCTGCTGAATGTAAAAAGCAGGCTCTGAGTTCCACTCTTTGTCACCCACTGTTGTCTCACCAGTGCTAGTCTCCTCTCCCTGTTGCATTGTAATCTCTTGAAGAGCAAAGACCTTGTCCTTTTTTGTTTTACTTTCTTTTTTTTTTTTTTTGAAGAGGTTTTTGCTATAGGGCGCGTGTGCTTGCCAGACAGACAGAGAGAGACAGAAAGCGAGAAATCACTCCCCAGAGGGGATGGCCACGCCACAATCCCTTCTCCTTTCTCCTCTCGGGATCTTGGGCACGCACGCACACGCACCCAGCGTGAGTTTTAAGCCACCGGGTCCGGGACGTGAACCGCAGTTGACTACATGGGAGTCCAGCAACATAACCATTTTGCTAAATGCTGGTCCTTTTTTTTTTTTTTTTTTTACTTTCTTTATCCTGAACAATCAGCAAAGTGCTCAAGCTTAATATCTTATTCAGTAAGTAATTGTAGATGAGTTAACTACGCCAAGGTGGCCTGGTTATTACATTAAAGTTCTAAGTATAAGCTGTTCCTGAGGTGACCTCTAGCCCTGCCAGGTTTCTGGGCATGAAAGGAGGCAGTTTCAGCTCCCATTAGTTGCTGATGGAAGCAGAGAAGACACAGGGTCCCATGGCCTGTGTCTTTTGCTGTTCAGATACTCTTCTGCTCACAGTGGTTTTTGTGCCAGTTGGCAGGTGGTCCTCTCCTACTCCTCATCCCCTCCATGCTATAAATGTTAGTGGAATGAATGAGTCCCTGATCCCAGAAAGGTGGTCTCTGAGAGTGAAATGTCACTGCCAGAGCTAGAACTCTTCAGAGTTAACATTGAACCAACAACCCGAGCAGTTTAAAAGCTACTAAGAAATGTGCCTCTCAGAAGCCAGCACTTTAGGCTTGTTCATAGTTATTTCCAATGTATGGGATCAGAGCCCCCAAACCTAGGAGGTAGACTCAAGTCCCACCTTTCCCCAAAACTTCCTGGAACAAGCTCTTTCCCTGAAGTGCTTTCCAGGACGAAGCATTTTGCTGGTGGCTTGGAACAACTAACTGAGAACTGCCTGATAGGGAAGGTGTAGCACCAAGCTCAGGTGTATCAGCCAGGACTTAGAAGGCGCAGGGGCGGTCAGAGACCACAGTGACCCACTTGGAAAAGGGAAAGCCTGAGTAATCAGGAACATCATCTCTTTCCACCTCTTTGACTTTTTGTGATGTGTATGTGGGAAATGAGAATCCTCTCACTTTCCCAACCCCTTTGTGGGCTATTCAAAAAGACCCAGTCCTTAGCTGGTGGTCCTGAGATATTTTAGTTCATCCTAAAAGGGTTTTTAAAAAAGAATTATTTAAAATTTTTTTTATCATTATTATCATCCCGCAATTTGCTACAAGGCACGCACTCTCTCCAGAGAGAGACAGAGAAAGAGGGGGAAAGTGAGAAAGCACACTCCAGGGTTGGGACTCAGATTATGGTCAGCCACATGGGAGTTAAACACCTTAACCACCACACTACCTGCTGGGCCCTACCATGTAAGGATTTAAATAAAGATTATAATTTTCTAATTTTAGCCAACCTACTGGCAATTTTTAGAAACCCGTCCCTCTATTATAGAACAGCACACCCCAAGTTTTCTCTGCACAAGAGACCTTAACCAGACAGTCTCCTGTTAATGCAGATTTAGCCTCTAACTGGAAAAGGAGCTCGAAGAAGGAACTCCCCTCCCTGGTCTTCCCAGTTGGCTTTCTGTCCTTCTGTGAGGAGGATCCACTTGGAGCATGCAGCAGGACGGTAAGAAGCCTAGGAGATGTGACCAGGACAGGGAGAAGGATGGAGACAAGGGAGTAATTCTGGGCTTTGTTTCCATTGTGATTTCATCTGCCAGGGCAAGGGGGAAGTGGGAGAGGTGGGGTGTGGATGCCTTGTTCTCATGCCTAGGGATCAGCGGTGTGAATCAGCTGGGAGGGCTCTTTGTGAATGGCCGGCCCCTGCCCCTGGACACTCGGCAGCAGATCGTGCAGCTAGCAGTCTGTGGGATGCGACCCTGCGACATCTCACGGAGGTTAAAGGTAGCGTGCTAGAGCCTTCACCCAGTAATGGGGACCAGAAGTAGGGGAAAGGGACCTCTCTGAAGGTAAGAGTCTGGCCATTGCCAACTTTGAGGGCCTCTGGGGCTTGGGCTTCTTCTTTGAAGATCCTCTGAGAGTTAGAAAGGGGAACTTTGTGCTCCTAAAAGTGAGTCTGGACTCTACTTGATGGCCTGGCCCTAAATGTCGTCTTGTCTTATAGCTGCCTTCTGTCTCAGGGACATTCCCTGCTTCTGACCATAATGCCTAATCTGCCCCTGCTTCTCACCTGACTCAGGTATCTAATGGCTGTGTGAGCAAGATCCTAGGGCGGTACTACCGCACAGGTGTCTTGGAGCCCAAGGGTATTGGGGGAAGCAAGCCACGGCTGGCCACACCCCCTGTGGTGGCCCGAATCGCTCAGCTGAAGGGTGAGCATCCAGCCCTCTTTGCCTGGGAGATCCAACGTCAGCTTTGTGTTGAAGGACTTTGCACCCAGGACAAGACCCCCAGTGTAAGTGCCCTCCCCTCCCTGCATGGAGTTGGCCAACAGGCAGCTTGGGGAGAATAAGTCCCTTCTTGGCAATGTGAGCATACTAGGCTGGGGGGTGGGGTTGGTAAGACCTCTGGGCTCTTTTAATCCATAAGTTTCTCTTCTAAAAAGTGGTAGTTCTAAGAGGTGAGAAGAAGTAAGCAAGGAAACAGAGAGGAATCTGCTCTTGGGAATGATGTGTGGCTGGAGACAGAAAGAGAGAAAGGGCATTGGTGGACACATCCTCAGATGCAGCCCTGGAGCTGTGCACCATCTCCCCACTCAACACCCTGACACCACCAGGTCTCCTCCATCAACCGAGTCCTGCGAGTGCTACAGGAGGACCAGAGACTGACCTGGGCACAGTCCAGGGCACCAGGTGGGTCTTGGAGTTGCCTCCAAGATAATCAAAGCCAAATTCTTAGCAGTTTCGAGTTCTCAAAACCCTTTGTGATGATGATGACGATAATGATGATTACTCTCACCATAACTCAATAAGGAGCGTTTGTCAGGGGATCTTAATCCCTCCTGGCATAAGAAAATTGAGGTTGGGACCAGTAGGTGGCATGGTGGTTGGGGTGCTGGGCTCCCACATGGCTAACTGTGGTTCAAATCCCGGACCTGACAGGTTGCTTTCTCACGTTCCTTTTCTCAGTCACTCTGGTCAAATTAAAATAATAATAACAACAATAATAACAATAACAACAAATAAAATTAAATAAATAAATCATTCTTTAAGAAAAGAAAAAGAAAATTGAAGTTCAGGGAAGTGAAACGACTTACCCAAGGTCACCAGCTAGTTGTTGGAGGTCCTGGAACAGACCCCAGGTCCCTTTACCCATAGGCTTACCAGATCTGTTGAGGAAGGAACAGGCTGGGTCCTCCACACTTTCCCTCTGCCTCAGTATAGCTTCTTATAGCACCCTTTGTATTTGGTGGGATCTTGCAAATCTAGACCACACCTGCTGCTGTTTCTACCCAAACACTAAGCATGTACCACCAGGATGTCCACTCACCAAGTGCTCCTGCAGCAACCCCCAATGTTTCATCCATGTTGCCCCCTGGGCACAGCTCTAGGGACTCAGGGACCTCATTTTACCAGAGGAATCACCCTCACAAATCACCACAAACCATTGTCCTCCTTTGCAGCTGTTTTGGCTCCAGGTCCTCCTCCTCCCCATAGCAGCTCCGAGGTTCCCCGGGGCCCTCATCCGGGAACTGGCCATCGGAATCGGACTATCTTCTCCCCAGGCCAAGCTGAGGCACTGGAGAAAGGTGCTGGGCTGGGGTCAGATGGTGGGTCAGAGGGTCCTTAGTGTGACATGGAAGCAGTGGTCCTGAGGCTGTGGGTGGCCCTGCCTTGGAGAGAAGGGTAGTTTAGGGTCGTAACGGCTGGGGAGTAGAATCTGGGGGAGGGAGACCTTTGCCTTGCTCCTCTCCTGGTACTCTTACTCTGTAAGCCTCAATTTCTACAGAATTCCAGCGTGGGCAATATCCAGATTCTGAGGCCCGTGGAAAGCTGGCTGCTGCCACCTCTCTGCCTGAGGACACGGTAAGGGTGAGTAAACTCTGTGACATGCTATGCACAAACCACAAGGAGGAGACCCTGTGCCAGCCAGGGCCTTACGAGGAGAGGAAGACGAGAAGGTTGAAACAAACTTATTTGAAGCAAAATTCAGAACTGAGGCCCTCCTTATTCCTCTTCTGCTGATTGCTCTCATTCCCACCTTAAGCCTTTGAGTTGAGGAAGGGGACTGAGAACAAAGGTCAAAGAAGAGAAGGAGGACACTAGGTCCAAGGAGAGGTCAGTGTTCTGAGTCCAGAACTTGGGGAGAGCAGCAGGTGCCAGCCACATTGTCTCTGTCCTCCCTCAGGTCTGGTTTTCCAACAGAAGGGCCAAATGGCGCCGGCAAGAAAAGCTCAAGTGGGAAATGCAGCTACCAGGTGATTTTTCATCCATCCATCAATCTATTCCTCCACCCACCCACCCATTCATTCAGCCATCCATCCACCTATCCACGCACTCATTCATCTGTCCACTCACTGATTCATCAGTTTATCCATCCATCCATCTACTCACCAGTTCAACCATCCATCTACCGACCCACCAAACATTTACTCAGTATCTCCCATGTTCAAGGCCCTGTGCTAAATGCTGGGCACACACAGTTCTTGCTCTTAGAACTGCACTGTCCCCTAGGATATAATCCTTCTTCCCCAGTTTCCCAAGGCCCCATCTTGGGAAGGAGGGCAGTATAGGGTTGTTACATCTATATTCTTCCAACCCTACCAGAAGTTGCTGCTGCCTTTTCTAGAACCTCCTTGCATTTAACCTACCTCTTATGGCACTCCTCCTACTCCCAAGCCTATTTCCTTTCTCTGAGTGGATTCACTCTCACATTGTAGGTACTATTCAGAGTCCAGCTGTACCAACGGTGTCCCCAGGGATCATCTCTGCACAGGTACTTAGGAGGACAAGGGAGTTTGGGAAATGGGAAGACCAAAGGGCTCAGCGCCTCTCCCATTTCTGGTGAGGACCTGAGCTAGAATCCATGACTCCCCAGTACCCCCACAGTGCACACTTCTAGGAAGTGCCATCTCCCCAGTCTACTATGAATGGTACCACATGGAGCTGTGCAGGAGAAAGCCCAAGTACAGGCAGAGCTGACGTCCCAGGCTTTCTAAACAGGAAGCATCACTGGCAGCTGAGAGCCTCTTCTTGCTTTTTCTAGCAGTCTCCTGTCAGTGTGCCCACAGCACTCCTGCCCATCCTGGAACCATTGGGTCCTTCCTGCTATCAGCTGAGCTGGGGGACAACACCAGACAGCTGTCTGAGTAACACCTCACCCCAAGCCTGTGTCAAGCCTTGCTGGGGTAAGAACACAGGCCAGGTCTCACTTTTGCAGAGTATGGGAGAGGGTTGACTGACTCCTTGACCTACAGGAGGGCATGGATCTCCTTTGGGGCCATCAAGGGAACCCCAATGCAGCTTTCCTTATTCCTCGTGTGGCCCTCAAAGTTGGGGAGACTATTATCCCTGAGTATACCACCACTAACAGCCATAGCAGGTAAAGAGGAGATGGGATCGGGATTTGTGTACGTATATCCAGGGAACTGGTGTCTAGCCCCTCCTCCTCAGTGACTTTGAGGGGGGTGGTGGGAACAACAAGCCCAAGCTCCCCATCTCTTTGTCCCTGCAGGCTGCTTGCCACATAGCCGATGTCCCTGGATTCAGTTCTGCATTGCCTTTCCCGCCTTTCCTTCCACTGCCTAGTCGCTATTCTTAGTGCCCCTCAGACCTTGCTCTGGCCAGGTTCCTCATATACTGTCAAACCTGGAAGGGGGCCAGAGGCCCTACATGGGCAGGAGATGGGATGGGGAAATCTGATATGGTCCAGTCCACAGCCCTGACTGTCCTGTCTGTGCAGATTGTCCCTCCTTCTTCCTTCCTGTGGTCTCTCCCTCGTCTGCCGACCTTGCCTGGCCCTGCCTAGCTGCCCGTCCTGTACGTGACTTGGTCAGAGGGCCTGGAGAAGCAGTATCTACATCTACCCACTTCTCACACTGGCCTTAAAAGGCTTCTACCTGAGAGTAATAAAAATATTTTTTACTAGCAGTAGTTCCTGTCGTCAATCATGTTTTTCTCATGAACACTTATATGTTCTTCTCTATATATTTAACAATTATAAACAGTCGCTTGGGCCAGCCAAGGTGAGAGGGTGGCTGACTACATGGCTGGAGCCCAGACATGGAGGCTTGAAAAACATGCTGGGTGCAGCATGCATGTGCACACACGCACGTGTGTGTGTGTGTGCCCAAAATCCCAAGAGGAAAATGGAGAAGGGATTGCTATGTGACCATCTCTCCTGGGGCATGATTTCTCTCTCTCTCCCCTAGAGTGCATATGCCCTATAGAAAAACTAATTAAAAGAGAGAGAGAGAAAGAACATTTGCTCTATAAATCATCTAATCCATGTAGGTATCCAATAAATGTATCTAATTGATGTATTTGTGTACCTACCTCTATTTATCCTATGCATGTATCTATATGTGTGTGTGTGTGTGTGTGTGTGTATCTATATGTATGTATTTATCTTTCTTGGTGTTTAGATGCCCATATGACCTCACATGTGTGCATGTGCACACACACACTGATATAGTACATCATGGCACTTCACTCCTAAGTCTTCCATCATGCATTTCCAAAAAACCAAGGAACTTCTGTTACATAACTGCAATACTATATTCACATCTAAGAAAATTTACTCTAATTCTCTAATCTAAGAAAACAGACATTAAATAGCTAAATGTATATGCACTTTTGTCATATCAGTAGACAGAGTGGAAATGCCATTTTTCCATGTTCTAATTTTACATATAATTGTTCTCCAAGAGTATGCTTGCTTGATTCTTTCAGGCAGTAAATGCCACATCCTCTTAGTTCTGTTCTCCCTGAAGAGAAAGGTCTAGGCCCCTCCTGGAAAGTGTTGGGATATGAGGAAAGCAAGGAATATGGGGGAAATGAGGTGAAGAAGGGGAATTTTGGACAAGAGCATGACTTTATCCCTTAATATTCTTTCCTTTTCAAGGGCAAGGGATGGACCAAGAGGGGTGGTGATGGAGGAGAGGGGGCATGTTTGCTTGCTCCCATCTGGGACAGATGCTGACCCAGAAGTTGTCCTTCAAGAGGTCTCTTTATTATCAAATACTCTAGAGCTGTGCTGCTCAGTAAATTGCCACCAACTACATGTGGCTATTTATATGTAATTCAAATGAAATAAAATGGGCAGTTGAGCTCATCATTCTCACTAGCCACATTTCTAAGGACCAGTAGTCACATGTGACTCATGGCTACTACATGCAGAGATTGGAGAGCATTTCTGTCAACACAAAAAGTTCTGTGGGACAGCATATTCCTAGAATAAAATTTCAGGGGTTATAGAGTACACCCTATCCTTGCCCTGCCTGCTCTACTTTCAAACTGGAGGCCCTGTTAGACAGAAATGATCAGGAAAATAGGAGCGGTTTTAGGGTGTTCTCAGGCAGTGCAGTCTGAGAGCAAGCCAATCACTTTGGTAACAGAATTGACATTGGCAATGAAAGGGGTTGTCTCAGCTAAGGCCCATGGGTTGGCCATATTTAAGCAACGAATGGATGGTCATGTGTAGGAGTTGGGGCATAAATGTGCATGTAGGTATGAATGTATATCCCTGTGCACACACGTGCCCATGCCTCTGAGTGTACATGTATTCATAGAGAGCTATGGGAAAAGATTCTGTAATGAATGACCCCCTGCTGGGGTCCTATCACTCTGAAGAGTATCTATCCACTGTACATCTTTGACCTGCTCCAATGCTTTCTGTGAAAGGAGATGCCATAATCCCTAGTGTTCTCAACCTTCAATGATTGGAGTAAAAGATTTAAAAAAAAGTATAGCTCATAAATATACTTATTAGAAAACTAAGATTATTTTTCTCTACTTAAACTGAATCTCTCTCATGTTCTGGTTTCAGCCTTCTCTTTACAATGGACTTAAAAACCAGACATCCATTATGGTATGGAACAATTTTCTCAAAGTAGGGAACAGGCATCACTGTCAGTTTTTAAGAACATTTCAGGAGGCGTGTGGATGCTGCTTTAAATAATATTGAGTCAGAAGTGAGAAGATGATTCCCTTTTCAACTCCCTTTCAATTCTGATTGCATCAAGGAGAACGTTTCATTTTGGTTCTAGCCTTTATAGCCTCTTTAACAGCTGTTATTCTGTTTTTGTAACAAAGAGAAAGGAAGCATCAGCCTCTGAGCTTTGGACAGGGCCACAGAATCTAACTAGGATTTGTTAACATTGCCTTTTTTTCATTGTATTTATTTTTATAGTTACTTGCTATGAATGGCAAGTGATACTGGTTTTCCATTTTATGACAGTGATGAAAATACTCTTTTCTAAAAAGATGTATTTAAGTGTCTATGTCAATAAGAACATTAACAGGGCAGATGGTAGGTAGATAAAGGCTAAAATAATTAATACACTACAAGAATGATAAGACATTTCAAAGTCCTATTTGGATGGAAATAATGGACATTAGAGTCAAAAGATTTGAGTCAAGGCCTACCTTTGCTGTGACCGGTCATGGGACTTTGGGCAAATCACTTCAGGTCTGTAAAAGGTGAGCAGTGGAGGAGAAAGTACCTTCGCACCCACCTCACTAAATCAAAGGTAATGGCATTTGTAAAGTTTGATAAGCTGTCATAGGGGGAGGTAAGGGGATTGGCTCTGCCATGTATTACAGGATCATAATCTTATAATCTTTACCTTTGGGATTAACAATTTTTCATTTGTTCTAAACCCAAAAGACATGTAAGGTCACATCTGGGGAGGCCAGCAGATGGATTGGTGTTTAAGGTGCTGGACTCCCACATGGCCAACCACAGTTCAAGTCTCAGACCTGGTGGCTTGAAAATCACACTGGGCATGTTTGTGTGTGTGTGTGGATGCCATAATCCCTAGTGTTCTCAACCTTCAATGATTGGAGTAAAAGATTTAAAAAAAAGTATAGCTCATAAATATACTTATTAGAAAACTAAGATTATTTTTCTCTACTTAAACTGAATCTCTCTCATGTTCTGGTTTCAGCCTTCTCTTTACAATGGACTTAAAAACCAGACATCCATTATGGTATGGAACAATTTTCTCAAAGTAGGGAACAGGCATCACTGTCAGTTTTTAAGAACATTTCAGGAGGCGTGTGGATGCTGCTTTAAATAATATTGAGTCAGAAGTGAGAAGATGATTCCCTTTTCAACTCCCTTTCAATTCTGATTGCATCAAGGAGAACGTTTCATTTTGGTTCTAGCCTTTATAGCCTCTTTAACAGCTGTTATTCTGTTTTTGTAACAAAGAGAAAGGAAGCATCAGCCTCTGAGCTTTGGACAGGGCCACAGAATCTAACTAGGATTTGTTAACATTGCCTTTTTTTCATTGTATTTATTTTTATAGTTACTTGCTATGAATGGCAAGTGATACTGGTTTTCCATTTTATGACAGTGATGAAAATACTCTTTTCTAAAAAGATGTATTTAAGTGTCTATGTCAATAAGAACATTAACAGGGCAGATGGTAGGTAGATAAAGGCTAAAATAATTAATACACTACAAGAATGATAAGACATTTCAAAGTCCTATTTGGATGGAAATAATGGACATTAGAGTCAAAAGATTTGAGTCAAGGCCTACCTTTGCTGTGACCGGTCATGGGACTTTGGGCAAATCACTTCAGGTCTGTAAAAGGTGAGCAGTGGAGGAGAAAGTACCTTCGCACCCACCTCACTAAATCAAAGGTAATGGCATTTGTAAAGTTTGATAAGCTGTCATAGGGGGAGGTAAGGGGATTGGCTCTGCCATGTATTACAGGATCATAATCTTATAATCTTTACCTTTGGGATTAACAATTTTTCATTTGTTCTAAACCCAAAAGACATGTAAGGTCACATCTGGGGAGGCCAGCAGATGGATTGGTGTTTAAGGTGCTGGACTCCCACATGGCCAACCACAGTTCAAGTCTCAGACCTGGTGGCTTGAAAATCACACTGGGCATGTTTGTGTGTGTGTGTGTGTGTGTGTGTGTGTTTGTGTGTTTGTATGTCCAAAATCCCAGGCAGAGAATGGAGAAAGGACTGCGACATGGCCATTCTCCCTAGGGCGTGATTTCTTTCTTTCTTACTGTGTCTCTCTGCTCTGTCTTCTGACCAGTGAGCACACATGCCCTATGGCAAAGTCACATCTGGGTTCTGACTCCTTCAGAACAAGGCTGGTTCCTCATGGGGTTACTTGTGGTTCTTGGTGGGGATGGGAAGGATCAGCAGAAGTCTTGGTTACCATTTGGTCTCTGCTCTTCTGGATAGACAGAGCATTCTGGGGCCTTGGTCTCCACCCTCATCCACAACCCTACTCTGTACTGAGTCAGAGGCACACAAAGATCTTGGGGGTGGCCTGTTGTGATGTATTTGTTGCTTGAAATGGGTGTTTTGCTAAACTGGGTAGAAAAAGTTGTGTAACACATATTGTTCTCTTGGATCTTGATTCTGGGTTTCCTGTTCTGTTTAGTGCAGTAGTTTTTCCTGGAGGATTTGGATACTGGTAGGTGGCATCCCATTGACCTGGGGAGGGAAGAAGAAATAGAAACCTTTAGCAATCAGTCAATTGTTTGCTAATTTCTGGCTTTTCAGAGAATACCAGCTAAGATCCTGAGGAAGGAGAGAGACTAAAGTAATTTGTCCCATTCTTTATGAGTGCTCAGCAGTAGGCATGTGAAGCTAATTTGTAGAAAAAGGCAGGAGAGCTGGCCCTATAGCCTAGTGGTTAAGGATTATGGGAGCCAGATCCCACAGAGCTGACCACAATTCAAATCCTGTCCTCAGCAGCTTGAAAAACACACCAGGCACATGTACATGCATGCTCAAACTCCCAAAAGGCTGGTGAAATAGACAAGGGACTGCGGCATTGTGGCATTACTCCATCCCATGAGGGTTACTTTCTCCCTCTCCTTTTCTCTCTGCTTCTCTCTCTCTCTGGTGAGCAAACGTACTGTCTGGTAATATAAAAGAAAAGATAGGAGAAATTATTTGAGAAAAATCAACTTAATGGCAGTCCTCTGTGGGAGCTGAGATCTGGTGCTTTCAGGAAATAAAAGAAATGAAGATTTTTCTGCTCAGAAGTCACCCTGGTAGAGCCCCTTCTATCTTTCTCTCTGTCTCTCTCTGTCGCTTTCTATCTGTCTGTCTCTATTAATTTTTAAAATTTTAATTTTTTTATTTTTAATTTTTCTTTGGAGAGGTTTTTGCTATAGGGCACTTGTGCTCACCAGAGAGACAGAAAGCGAGAAATCACCCCCTCAGGGGGAATGGCCACGCCACGATCCCTTCTCCTCCATTCTCCTCTTGGGATCTTGGGCACGCACGCACATGTGCCTGGTATGAGATTAAGCCACTGGATCCGGGACCTGAACCGTGGTAGACTACATGGAAGTCCAGCAATATAGCCATTACTCCAACTACTGGTCCCTCTTTAAAAATTTTTTAAGGTAAAGTATTTTCTTGCCTCTGAACAGCAGCTGGTGCAATGGCTATGTCATTGGACTCCCATGTAGTCAACTGCGGTTCAAGTCCCATCACCCACCAGGGGGGGGATGGCCATGTCACAATCCCTTCTCCTCCATTCTCCTCTCAGGATCTTGGGCATGCACGCACATGTGCCCAGTGTGAGTTTAAGCCACTGGGTCTGGGACTCGAACTACAGTTGACTACATGGGAGTCCAACGACATAGCCATTGCGCCAGCTGCTGTTCTCTGTTTTCTTATCCTTTTCCTTTTACCTTATCACTTTGCTGCTCACCCTCCATGCACTGTCTAGTCAGGTCTAAGTGAAACGTAGCCAAATATCCAAATAGTATTAGGGTCAACATATCCCTCAATTCCCACTGAATCTGTGGCACAGAGGGAGAAAAATGAAACAGCAAAGAGATTGCAGAGCACCTCCTCCTACACACCTCTGATTGTTCAGACTGAACGTCTAGAAATTAGGAAGAAACAAATAACCCATCAGATGACTAGAAATCACCACAGAGGCACAAGAAACACGAGAAATCAAGAAAATACCTCTCCCCCCAAGGGGAAAGAATAACTCCTCTACATCCACAGACAGTACAATGGAACTCACGAAAATGTCTGATAAAGAATTTCGAATATTCATAGTGACAAAGCTAATAGAGATGGAAGAGAAGAGAGACAATGAACTCCAGAAGAAAAGAGTCGATGAATTCGAGGAGGTGAGGAAGTTCTTGCAAGAACTGGAAGAGGAAATATACACCATAAGAAGGAATCAAATGGAACTGTTGGAGATGAAGGCTATAATACAGGAAGTCAAATCCTCCCTTGAAAGTATTAAAAGCAAACTAGATCATATAGAAAATTGAATCTCAGATGTAGAAGACAGAATCACTGGGCTAGTAAAATCTACCTCCAAAAAAAAAAAAAAAAAAAAAAGAGTTCTAAAACAACTAAGGAAATGGCCAGCTTAATGGTAGGGACAAGTCCATAGTTGAACATTATCTTCCAGAATTTAAATGGAAAGACTGGACCACAACAGAAGATAGATTAAGTACATGAGTCTGAACTGGTGAAATAGAGTTTTATGACTTTTGACTAAAACATTACTGATCTTCTTCTATGCTTTGTTTTCTAGAGTTAAGGATTTTTGTCTTCTTTGAGCTGTGGACAGGTCCATGTACCTATTATTCGAAAAGAATCCTAATCTGTTTCCTGGCTTTAAGTCTTAAGCAAAGTTCTCTTAACATTTTTACATTTTGATTTATTAAAGCTAAAACTGTCATTCTTGAAGTAAAAAAATATTTTAAAAATATATCTATTTGATTACCATAGTAAGCTATATAGCCTCAGTTAGGTGCTACTTTATAATATAGTCAGTCTACCCATAGAGTTTCATGCCTAAAGTCAACATGTGTTCACAGAAATGGATATATCAGCTGAACTTGCTATTACAAGTATTTAGATTAATTAAGATATTTTGTGAATCAATAAAATGTGGGAAAAAAATAAAAAAGGAATAGAAAGCAACTGTAGATACCAGAGACAGTGTGAGAAGAGGTGGCTAGAAGTATGCATAGAGAATGATGGAAGGGAGGCAGTGGATTTGGAAAGCAAATTTGGTGTGGTGAAGAGACTGGACGGATCTGGGCCCAGGGAAAGGTCAGGGAAGTCCTTCAGGGGAGCCCTGGAAGCAATATGGGCCTTTGGTGGGAAGTCTGGAACAAAGTATAGCCATAGTAATTACAAAGGAGCAAGTACTCAAGAGCTGTTGTTAAGAAAGTATCCAAAATTTGCAGGGTTTGATAAAGGGAGCAAAAGGGAGAATAGAGATGGCAGTTGAGATTTTGAGCCAGAGCATCTGGGAGGATGGCAATCCCTGCAATGGCCCTTAGTGGCAGGAAGAAGACAATCACCTCAGGAGGGGAAGATAAGGAGACTGTTTCTGGCAGGACAAAATCAAGTCAACTATCTAGCAGGAATTTGGAGAGAGATGAGGTTGGCGTTGGGGAGAAGGATCAAGGCTGGAGACAACTATGTAAGAGCCATGAGTACCCACAGGTCCAAGGAGATAGGAAGGGAAAGTGAATAGAAGAGGCCAGCAGATGGTATGGTGGTTAAGGCATTGGATTCCTACATGGCAGACCATGGTTTGAATCCTGGACCTGGCAGCTTGCTTTCTCACTTTGTCCCTCTCTTTCTCTGTCCCTCTCTGGTGAGTGCAAGTTGAAAATAATAATAATTATGAAAAAAAAAAAAAAGAAACAAAGTGCACAGGATAGAAAACACTTCTTTTTCCACCTATGCACATACTCAAAGTCTTCCATTTTTTCCATCTGCAACTCTTTTTTTTGGAACAAGAATAAAGTTTTAATCAGCTCATGGTTTGGAGGTCCAAGCTTCAGGGGCCACCTCTGGTGGAAATCTTACAGAGTCCCTTAGCATTGCATCATGAAGTCAAGAGCTGAAAAGTTGTGCTCCTTGGTCTCCATCTGCATCTTAGTGGAGAGAAGTTTATGCAAGCACACCTCATTCTATCCCCACTTGGCTTACTTACAAGCATAGCTGTCAGTGGGGCGGGATAGTGAAAAAACTAGCTCTGATCTGATCTGCAAGGAATGGCACAGATTAGAAATAAATATCCAGAGTTGATCAGATTGTGGGACAGAAGTCAGTCCAAAAATGCGTTTTGGTTTCACCACTCCCCAACACACACCGCCCTGCCAACCTCCCTTCTCCTCTTGCCCGCCCTCCCCCACCCAGCTCCTGCTCCCTCAGCCCCCAGGTCCTTATCCACTCTTCCTTACCTAAAATTCCCAGATACATTCTTTGGTAATGTCTTCGCTGTCTGCCAATAGAGTACCGCTTCGGTCGGCTCGCATGTAGAAGCCATTAGGTGCCAGCACAGTGAGCAAGTTGCTCCCCTGAAGCTCGATACAGAAGTTGAGGGCAAACTTTCCCCAAGGACGAAAGGTGCCAAAGGATGTTATTGACCAGAAGGATCCACCCTGTGCTGGGGAGGAAAGCACTCAGGTTCACTGGCCATTTGGAGGGCACTTTTCCAGCTGTCCAGCCTCCAAGGGGGCTTCCTAGAGGCATGCCACCCTCCCTTTCCTGCCTGCATTGGCAGGTATTTCTGTGGAAATGCAGGAGGGCCAGTGGAGATTCCACTGGTTTCTGATCTGCCAATTCACTTTGGGTCTTGAAGTATGAAAACAAATAGAAACCCATTGTTCTCCTATGATGAGCAGGCTCTGAGTGGCAGGCCCTGACATCTGAGCTGGGGCTAAGGCAGGGGTGAGACTGTGAGCCCTGGGGGAGGGAAGAAAACCACTCACCCTGGAAGTGGTAGATGCCCTGGCGGCAGGGAAGTAGGTGAATGCAGTCAGGCTGATCCATATTGCACTGTATGAGGTCACGATCCGGGCAAGAGCCCACATACCCATACCGACCTCGCAATATGAGGAAAGAGCGGTTAATCGAATACTAAATTCCTCATTTGGACCTGAAAGGAAATAGGAAGGAGTTGGACCAGCAGGTGGCATGATGATTAAAGCACTGGATCCCACATGGCTGACTCCACGGTTTGAATCCTGGACCCAGTGGTTTGAAAAACACTCCAGGTGCATGTGCGTGCACAAAATCCCAAGAGGAGAATGGAGAAGGGATTATGGCATGGCCATTCCCACTTTGGGGGTTATTTCTCACTCTTCCTTTCCCTCTCTCTGTCTGTCACTCCCCAGCAAGCACACATGCCCTATAGATAAACAAAAAAACTAAAAAATTGAGGAAGGAGTTATCTGGATGGGAACCTCTAGATGTTTTCCAGATAGAAGCAGGAGGGGGAACATGAATTACATAAGGATGTTGTCAATATTTTAACATTTAATCATACTTATCATGTGCCTAGTCTTTTATTTATTTATTTATTTGCATTCATTCACTGTACATCATTACAGCATACAAAATGAGATTTTCCATCCAGAGTACACTGTATATTGTCTCAATCAAGCACATCAACAAGCATGTTATTGTCAGCAAAT
>NW_006159667.1:1233605-1233996 GCF_000334495.1 Tupaia belangeri chinensis
TTTTTTTTTCCCCCATCCTTGATTCCCTATCTCTTACCCTCTGCCATCTCTCACTCTCCTCCTACACTGTCTGTGGTATTTATGTTTGCTTTCTATACTGTTTTCCCCCCGCATTTTATTGATTTACTAAAGACCTTAATTAATCTAAATATTTTCATAGCAAACACAGCTGATAAATACATTTCCATGGACACAAGTCCAGTATATACTGCATAGTGACTTAATCATGAATATTATAAAAAATTTTCCATTTCTAGTTCCTAGAATTTTTTTTTTTTTGAGAGATTTTCACTGTAGGGTGCGTGCGCTCGCCAGATAGACAGAGAGAGACATAGAGACAGAAAGCGAGAAATCACCCCCCAGGGAGGATGGTCACGCCGCAATCCCTTCT
>NW_006159667.1:1235012-1248147 GCF_000334495.1 Tupaia belangeri chinensis
AGCCATTTTCTCTTCTACATCTGAGATTCTATTTTCTGAATGATCTAGTCTGCTTTTAATACTTTCAAGGGAGATTTTGACTTCCTGTATTATAGACTTCATCTCTAACAGTTCTGTTTGAGTCTTTTGTAAAGTGTGCAATTCCTCTCTTAGATCTTGCAAGAATTTCCTCATCTCCCGGAACTTGTCAACTTCTTTCTCCTTTCTCTTTAGCAGATCATTGTCTCTCTTCTCTTCCATCTCTGTTAGCTTTGACATTATGAATGCTCTAAATTCCTTATCAGACATTTCCATGATTTTCACCGAACTGCTTGTGGAAGAAGAAGAATTACTCTTTTCCCTTGGAGGAGAGGTATTTTCTTGTTTTCCCATATTTCTTGTGATCTGGCGGTGATTTCTTGTGTGTGTTTCTTTCAAATTCTTGAAATTCAGTCTGAATGTTCAGGAGCAAGCAGAAAGAGGTGATCTAGAATCTCTTTGCCTTTCTGTTGTGATCGCGCTAGCTTGTTTGCTGGAGGCTCAATTATCAGTAGAATGTCTTCATTTCTCTTGAGCCCTGCAATACCTAGTTCACAGGAGTCATGTGGAACCTCCTTCTGAAGGTCTGGCTTCTTCTGCTGCTAGCTTGTTTGCTGAAGGCTCAATTATCAGTAAAATGTCTTCATTTCTCTTGTGCCCTGTAATACCTAGTTCACAAGAGCCGTGTGGAACCTCCTTTTCCATGTGCCTAGTCTTATTCTAGGTGTTTATGAAGTGTCTGTGAGAGCATCTAACACAGTGAGGACCTCAAGAAAATTTAACATTATTCCTTCTTTTGAGACATGTTAATCTATTTAATCCTCATGACACTCCTGTGAGAAAGCATTTTTATGGACAATAAAGTTGAGATATTCCTGGGACCCGCAGTTGGCGTGATGGCTATGTCACTCGATTCCCATGTAATCAACTGCGGTTTGAGTCCTGGACCCAGTGGTTTAAACTCACGCTGGGCACGTGTGCGTGCATGTCCAAGATTCCAAAAGGAGAATGGAGGAGAAGGGATTGCAGCTTGGCCATCCCCCCTGGGGGGTGATTTCTTGCTTTCTGTCTCTCTGTCTCTTTCTGTCTTTCTGGTGAGCACACGCGCCCTATAGCAAAAAACTCTCAAAAAAAAAAAAAAAGTTGAGATATCCTACATGGCTGACTGCATAACTTTTGCCCCAGATCCAGAGGCTTGGAGGTGGTTTACTCAAGTGACAACAAAAATTCAATGATCTAGCAAGTGTAAGACCCAAATCTTCTAACTCCAATTCTAGTGCTCCTTTTTTAAAAAAGTTCCATTTCAACTCCCTCTAAAAGCATCCCTGGATTGGAATAATCTGGCAGAAAGACTGTCCACTCACCTGGAATGGTGGCATTGGCCATCAGTAGGCCATTGCCTGCGATGCCCAGGAAACACCCAGTGGAAGATTGTAGGATGATCCTGCCACAATTCCAGTGCATACGGAAGAAGGTTTCAGATTCCAGTGGGTGCCCGTTGGCCATCACTGTCCTGTGGCGCCTCTGGAGAGAATATGGAGGACCGGGATGAATAAAGACTGGCGGTCTCAGCTTTCTTCCTGTCCTGTTTTTTTGTTTTTTTTTTTTTTCGGGGGGGGTTGTCATAGGGCATGTGCACTCGCAAGAGAGAGAGAGAGAGAAAGAGAGAGAGAGAGAGAGAATGAGAATGAGAGGGAAAGTGAGAAACCACCTCCTCAAGGGATGGCTCCACCACAATCCTTTCCCTTCCATTCTCCTCTTGGGATCTTGGGCACACGTGCACACATGCACAGTGTGGTTTTCAAGCCACCTAGTCCAGGACTTGAACCACAGTAGGTCATGTGAGAGTTCAGCAATGTAACTACTACACCATTTGCTGGCCCTTCTTCCCAACCTTTTTATTCCTAGGCCCTCAACCCACATCCCATCCCTCCAGCTTTTTCATCTCTCAGAGATGCTTTCAGATCCTTTCTGGAAAACACATTGTGGTACGCACTCCCCTTACTTCAGTCTGAGGTGTATTTCAGAGCACAGCATAAAAAAGAGACTAGGATTTTATATGGAGAGAAACTAACCTTGGTCTTCACTCCAAAACCATTTTGAAATGGGTAATAGACATAAAAGTGAAAGTTAAAATATAAAATGTCTGAAACAAAACCTAAGAGAAATTCTTTGAAACTTTGCGGTAAGCAATGATTTCTTGGGACAAAAAAAGCAGAAAGCATGGTTTAAACGGTTACTGCTTTTAACCATTAAAGATGCAAACAAGGGACCAGCAGTTAGAGTAATGGCTGTGTCGCTGAACTCCCATGTAACTGACTGTGGTTCCAGTCCCAGATGCGGTGGTTTAAACTCACTCTAGGCACATGTGCGTGTGTGCCCAAGATCCCAAGAGGAGAATGGAGGAGAAGGGATTGCGGAGTGGCCTTCCTCCTTGGGGGGTAATTTCTCGCCTTCTATCTCTCTGTCTCTCTCTGTCTTTCAGGCGAGCGCACGCACCCTATAGCAAAAAACCTCTCAAAAAAAAAATGCAAACAAATTGGACTTCGTCAGAATTAAAAACTTGCAAATAAAAAGCCAAGGCTCAGGTTGGGAGAAGACATTTACAATATGTTAAACGATAATATATATTCAGTCCATATATATTACCGTGTAACATTTAGTGTACATTACTAGTACATATAAATTTTAATTAAAAAGACCTCTTACAACTAATAATAAGACAATCGATTAACAAACAGGCAATAAGACAACCGATTAACAAACCTCACAGAGAAGATATATGAATGGACAATAAGCATATACAAAGAAGTTTAAATGACAAATTATAAGATAAATGCAAATTAAAGCTGTATAAGATGCCATTACACACCTACTAGAGTGGCTAAAATGAAAAAGATAGACTATACCAAGTGTTGATGAGGATATGAAGCAACTAGAACCCTTACACATTCCTGGCCAGAATGCAAAATGGTAGTCACTTTAAAAAGCTGTTTGAGGGGCCAGCAGGTGGCGCAGAGGTTAAGGCGCTAGATTCACAGATGGCCAACTGTTGTTTGAGTCCCAGATCTGGTGGCTTGCTTTCTCACTTTCTCTCTGTCTCTGGTGAGCACCTGTGTCCTATAGTAAATTTTTTTAAAAAATGATAATAATAAGTGAAATTAAATAAATAATCAAAAAAGAAAGTTCTTTTATATTTTCTTATAAAGTTAAACACATATCTATCATGTAACTTAGTAATTCCACTCATAGGTATTTACGCAAAATAAAAGAAAGTATATGCTCTCAAAAAGACTTATGCACAAATATTCATAGCAACTTCATTTATATTAACCCAAATTGGAAACAACAGTACAATAGTATTATAGAATACTATTCAATAATGAAAAAGAATGAATTACTGAACTGTATGCAAAATCACAAATTAAACAAAAAATTGTGTAATGGGCCAGCTGGTGGCATGGTTGTTAAGGCAGCTGGATCCCACATGACTGACTGCATAATTTGTGCCCCAAACCCAGAGGCTTTAAAAACATGACAAATGTGTTTGCATGCGTGCCCAATCCTGAGAGGACAATGGAGGAGATGGGATTGTGGTGTGGCCATCCCCTCTTGGGGGGTGGTTTCTCACTTTCCCTTTCTCTCTCTCTCTGTCTCTCTCAGGTGAATGTGTGCACTTTATAGCAAATTAAAAGAAAAACAAAGACAAAATTGAGTTAAGCGAAAGAAGCATACATACTATATGTACCATATGACCCCATTTGTATGAAATTCTAAAGTGGGCAAATCTAATTCACAGTGACAGAACATGGATAAGTGGCAGTGGTGGGGGTGAAGGGCCAGGGTGGAGAAAAACTGCAAAGGGGCAAAAGGGAATTTTTGCAGGAGTAGAAATAGTTTCTAACTTGTGGTATGTATGGTTGTGGCATGGTTGCATGGGTGTAAACATTTGTCAAAATTTACTTAATTTTACACTTAAAATGGGTGCATTTCTCTCATACACTATGCATATGTAGTATACATAATATATTTATATACATAATTTATACATGATATATGTAGTATAAAATTTACATATATTAGGTCATTGGAAAAGTCATGTAATTTTCCATGTTTTTCTATGCAAAAAATGTGTCATGACTTTCTTAATGAGCTAATATTTAAGTAATACCTCAGTAAACTTTTTTTAAGAGGGTTTTTCTTTTTTGTTGTTGTTGTTGCTGGTTTTTTTGTTTGTTTGTTTGTTTGTTTGTTTGTTTTTGCTATAGTTCACCAGAGACACAGAGAGAGACAAAGAGAGAGAAAGTGAGAAATCGCCCCCCAAGGGAATGGCCATGCTGCAATCCTTTCTCCTCCATTTTCCTCTTGGGATCTTGGGCATTTACACACAGGTATCTGGTGTATTTCCAGTCCCAGTGTGAGTCTGGGACTCGAACCTCATTGGCCAAGTGGGAGTCCAGTGCCTTAACCACCATGCCACTTGTTGACCCTTTGTTTTGTTTTTTTAAGAGGTCCTATTGGGTAAAAATGAGTGTGTATAGACAAGGGCCTCAACAGCTCACCTCACCATCTAGTAATTTGACTTGCAGAAGAAGAAAATATGCCTAGAGAGAGAGCTCAGGCATAAGGTATCTCTTGCTCAGAAAGCCAAGGTCTCACCTGGGCTAGGTAATAACCATTGGCTGAACGAAGTTGCAAGGTGAGGTTCTCACTGTCACATTCAAACTGGAACAAGGACATTGGGGTCAAGCGCTCAGAGGCAGCATACACCTCAGCATCTACAGAAGAAGAATTTGTCAGTAGAAGCCTGAGTTTGGACTCACTCTCATCCCCTCCTCCATCCTTTATAGCTAGGGCTTTCCTTTACTTGCCCCTTTCAACCTTAATAAGCTATATTGACCATAAAGCCTGGAGAAAACCCAGGTGACTTTCCCCTAAAGCCCACATCCCTGCTTCTGCCCTTTTCCTTGGGACCCCAGAACTAGTAGGCTCAAAAGTCCTTGCTGATCCCAAACATTTTCCTCTTTTCAGCAGCCAGCCCTTCCTCCCTCCATGGTTCTGTTGGACCCAGCACTTGCCACAGATGACTGAGATGAATCTTCGAGTCTTTGGCCTGAGGCTGACCCAGGTTGGGCAGTGCTGTAGGATGAACCACTCTTCACCCCTCAAGGGATTAGAGCCCAGGCCCAGGAGCAGATGCATGCCCTGTGGATATAACATGCCTCCTTCTCCATCGCACAGTGCTATGAGCCCTCCAGGCCGCACTTGCATGTGAAAAGCTGTCTGTGATGAGGGTTGGGAGACCAGCCGGTCTACATGGGACAAGAAGTGGTGTGTAGAGGTCTCCAGGTGATAGCATCCTTCTTGGAAATGCAACAGAAAGCCACATTCCTCCAAGCAGGGAACTGCTGCGTCTACCCAGATGCGGCCCATGGTGGGATCGGCCCGGGCATAGGTATGGTGGATGGGACTATAGAGGATCACGTGGACATGCAGGGCAGGCCTGGGGGTCCACATGTGGTAAGCTGAGAGGACCCGGGAGTTGCAGAACACATCCTCACCGTCAGACTCCAGATAACGACCAGAAATTATACACTGGAGGGTCCATTTGCCATTCCGGTGGAAGCGGAGTAGGAAGCACCCATGGTGACTGGTCCTTGGCCGGCCATAGCACACAGTGCCATCCCCCTCACACAGAAGGTAAAGGCCCTGCAAGCTCTTTAGTCGTACCACGGCCTGTGTATCGTGCTCATTGCTCACCAGGAGCTCCCAGGTCTGGAGGTATCAGGAAGGAGAAGAGGGAAATTAATGTTGTCACTGGAGCCCTACAACCACTGACGCTGGCATCCCTCCAGCACCTTCACTGAGACCAACCACCTGCCTCTCTAGGTCAGCCTTGGTGTTTCCTTGCTATTATCTCCCAAACAACAATCCAAAGATCTCTGGATCCCTCCACTACTGGAGTCATAGGGCTTCTCAAGGTCCAGAGTTCAAGATGCTCATCTTCTCTAGCTAACAGAAGGTAAACCTCCCTCTCCCTTCTATGATATCATCCTTCAAAACCTAATTTTCCAATAAATGCTTTAAATCTTACTTCGTTCATCCTCACCGTTACTTCTGGGCAGCATATTCAGCCAATACCTCTATCCGAAAGGCTGCCTCTCAATGGCTGGAGAAAAGCAAGAGTGCTTACGGGCAGGTGCAGGCTCTGGGCACCTGAGACTGGAACACAGACAGTTGAGATGCAATTGTCTGGTTCAGCTGTGATCAACCTTATGATGAGAGTGAGGACTCTGCTCCTGCTTTACTCCAGTATCCACCTCAGAGTGGCATACGTTAGTTTCTAAATGAAGACCCACTCTGCTAGGGCTTCCAGAGTACTTTGTTCTCAAACCACAACCAGAACAGAAATACAGGCCTTGCCATAGTTTTTTATTCCAGCTTCTCTGGACACCCATAATTCTGCCTGTGCTCTGTGCCTTTCCTCTTTGTGATGACTCAGCCACGCTGTGCTGGGATCAGGGCAGGGAACAGTCAGAGCAGGACAAGGCAAAAAGGCCAGGGCAAGGTTTCATTTGTGGAATGGGTTGAGAGAGGGAAGGTGGAGCAATGGAGACTGTGAGCAAAAGCCTGGTTTGAAAAGGGTCCTGACTTGCAATGGCAGAGGCTGGAAAGTGAGTAGAGATGAGGCCATCGCTGCCCCCCCACCCCCACCCCCACATACACACAGCGAACTTGGTCATTTGGAAAACTGGTTCCTGTACAGGTTTGCTTTGTTACCTGTCTCTTGCCCAAACTCTTCGCTGTAGCAGTGATCGTATTTTTATATGGCTCAGAGGTCAGGTAGGTTCCTGCCCAGCTGATGAGCCCGACCCTTAGGTCCTCGGCCTTGGGGTGTCTGTGTGTCCACTCCACCTCATCCATGGGGCCAGCACCACAGCTGATGACTCCCTTTGGCCCAGCCTTCCCCCCAGTGGTGAGGTTCCACAGGCCATAGGGCCTGGAATAAGGCCCGTAGTACCCACCAGAAGATGTCCCCAGAGGGAACTTCCCAAGCAGAGGCTGACCTGGGCCCAGTGCCTCTGTGACCCGGGAGCATTGTGACTATGAGGGTTGCCTCTTATCCCACCCCAGCAAGGAAAGGGCACTGGCCCAGCAACATCAATCCATGGTCCAGAGGAGCTGGGTCCAGAGCCCCTGGCGTACACTTCCCCGTGCCGCTCTAGGCACCAAGGTAGGCTGAGCTAAGACTGGGAATCATGACCTAGCCTGCGACTTAAGGCTTGTCCTTCACTTTTTTTACCTGTTTCTCATTTTGATAACAGGGTAGAAATCAACTGTTTTCCTCCCTAGGAAGTGGGTTCTGCTTGGCTCCCTGCAGCTCAAGATTTTTTGTTTTTTGTTTTTTTTTTTTAAATATTCAAAAAAATCTATCAGCTTGTATGGCACTTGGGAGGATGAGGCCAAAGTGCCTCAGAAGTTACTTTGCGGGAAGTGTGAGAAAACCCTAGCTAGGTAACCAGTGAGGATCGAATGACTCATGTTCATCAGGAAGAGCTGGCTCAGGATTTGGGTAGAGAGAATGGTCTAGGTAGGAAGAGCACTGGGCAAGCTCCCCACCTCAGTCCCCAGCTGTACTGCTGATGGGCAGGACAGCTAGCTGGGCTGCCAGCCAGAGCTGTCTTTGAGGACATCAGCCTTTTTTCCTCCAAAGGGTCTCTGTCTCTGGAACTTGCTTCCTGAAAAGCTTGTGGAGAAAACCCAGTCTAGAACCTGGAAAAATTGGTAACTTGCAAGGAAAAGGAGAAAGGCACAAAGAAGTGAGGGTGGTGATGATAGGTATTGCCTAAGTTTTGCTGAGATCCAAAGAGGGGTGGGTAGTTAGCCACACTTGGTAACCAGCCCACACTCTGGTTCCTCATTCACCTCCTCCTATTTCCTATAGATTGGATTTTCCCAGGTATTGAGTCTCAGTGGTGTGCAGTGAGGAACTGTAACCCCTAGGCTTCACTCGTGTTTTGTAAAATTGGCTAATAGACTATTATTGCCAGAATCATCCGGGGAGGGGGGAGGATTTTTTTTTTAAAATTTTCCAGAGGGAACATACACTCACCAGAGAAAAGCAAGGTGAGAAAGCATCCCCATGGGGAATGGTCATGTCACCATCCCTTCTCCATTTCCTTCCTTTCGGGATCCTGGGTACATACACACACATTTGCCTGGTATTTTTGTGCTGTTGGTCTGGAACTGTGATCAACCTTATTATGTGGAGTTGACCAGTTGACCATGCAGAGTTCAGCACCTTAATCACTAGTTGGCCTATCTGGGGAATTTTTTTTTTTTTTTGAGAGGTTTTTGCTATAGGGCGCGTGCGCTTGCCAGACAGAGACATAGAGACAGAAAGCGAGAAATCACCCCCCAGGGGGGATGGTCACGCCGCAATCCCTTCTCCTCCATTCTCCTCTCGGGATCTTGGGCACGCATGCACACGCGCCCGGCGTGAGATTTAAGCCACCGGGTCTGAGACGCGAACCGCGGTCGACTACGTGGGAGTCCAGCGACATAGCCATTACACCAACTGCTGGTTCCCGATCTGGGGAATTTTAAAGGTCACCGTTGGGCCCCACACTAGTCCTGATGAATCACGTTTTCTGTGCCTCGATACTCATAACGTTATTTTTTCTAAGTTGCCAGAGGGTACATGTGCTAGCCAGAGATGGAGAATGCACTCCCAAATGGGGTACGATCATGCTGTAATTGCTTCTCCATTTCTCCATCCTGCTGGAATTTTGGGGCATGCACATATGTTTTTTAATCTGTTGGGGCTGGGATTCCAAGTGTGTGATCAGCTCTTTGGGACTCAACTCCCTTAACCACCAGGCTAAGGGGCTGACACAGTACCTGTATTTTTGTCATGTATTTCTCTCCATTATTTTTTAAGATTTTTTTTTCTCTCTTTCATGAGAGATAAAGACAAAGAGAAGCTCCCTCAACAGGGTCTCACATCATGATCTGCCCCCAGCCTTCCTAGGCAGCCAGGATCTTGGGCGTGTGTGCTTGGTACGTACAGGTCCACCAGCGTACTGAATCCACCGTCTTCCGTATGGATCTGGCTCCATATGATAGGTATATTATTGTTATGCCACCTAGCCTGCCTTCATTCAAATTTTAACATGCAAAGCAGTCCTTAAGAACCACTATTCCAAGTAGCTAGAAGGATGGAGAGTAGAGTTATGTGGTCTATAGAAGCATGAAGGTAGTTGCTGTGACCCTCAGCAAAGGCTCTTTGGAACTGGAGAATGAATGAGAGTTCTCCCACTGGAAATCCTATGGTATTTCTAGCCCCCAAATAAGGAAGCAGCAGCTGAGCTGAACGAAGGGATAGGGGTGTGTGTGTGTGTGTGCATGTGTGTGCACGCGTGTGTGTGTTGGGTAGGGCACTGACTTTGCAGCCTTAGCTTTGGGAGTCTACCATGCTGTCTCTTTGCACCCACAACCCAGCCTCCCGCTTCTAAGCCACAGACGACTTCCAAGCTACAGACAACACTGTGTACAAACCACAGCAAATTTATTACTCAATATCCAGTGCCACATCATAGCACCACCCGGAGCCCTCACTGTCCCCCCCATCCTGGCCCCAAGGGTACACCCAAAACACAGAAAACAAAAGTAAACTCAGATCCCTGCTCCTCCTCTGGAAAAGGGGGGCTTGGCCAGGAAGCCCCTTCCACAGGTCCCAGCAGGCAGGAGAGCGGACCCCTCTGTGCCCAGAGAGCGAGGCTCCAGCCTCCAACAATAGAGAGAACATGCAGGCAGGAGCAGGAGCAGAGGCCTGTGTCTGGGGCAGGGGGGCAGGGGGTAGGTCGGAAAGTGGGAGGGAAGGGCACTGCCTGAGGAGTCCGGGAGTCTGGTCGTCCCGGGGATGCACGCGGGAGCTTCCGGGCAGCAGGGGCCTGCCCCTGGCTGGTTAGCGCTTTGACAGCTCATGGGACAGCCAGTCTAGCCCATCATACAGGCCTGTGCCTTGGGTAGCACAGGTTGCTTGGACATACCACTGTGGAAAGGAAAGAAAGAGGTCAGTTGGCAGAGGGAAAAAAAAAAAAAAGATTATCTCCATCCCCCCATAGAGTATATACACTTGCCAGAGACATAGAAAAGGAAAGTAAGAAATTACCTCCCAAGGGGGATTGGCCACACCATAATCCCTTCTCCTCCATTCTCCTCTTGGATTTTGGGCACACATGCACATATGCAAGGTATGCTTTTGATGCCACTGGGTCTGGGACTTGAACCATGGTTGGCCATGTGGGAGTCGAGCACCTTAACCAACACACTACCTACTGGCCCTAAGGAGATGCTTTTATATCCCTGCCCCAGCCTGTGCTCCCCTAGGAGCAAGGTTAGCAGGACCCTTACCGTACGGCTGCGCAAATGCTGTAGCCCCAGCTTGTCAGTCAGTTCGCTCACAGGCATGGCGTTAGGCATGTCCTGCTTGTTGGCAAATACCAGCAGTACCGCATCCCGCAGCTCATCCTCCTGCAGCTGAGAGGGGAGAAGAGAGGTGGAAATGTAGTGCTCAGGCTCCCTCTTCTTTGCTGTGTTGGAAAGCCCCCCTTTCAATCTTCTAGCTTCTTTGTGGAAAAAATACAGTATCATATAGTCCATTGCTGGCCACAAGACACAGAGTTGTACTTTGCCAATTTGCCAGAGAGAGAGAGAGAGGGAAAGTGAGAAAGCATCCCTCATGGGGTATGGCCAAGCCACAATCTCTCCTCCATTTCTCCTTCCCTTTGGGACTTTGGGCACATACACATATATATCTAGTTGTGTATTTCAAGACGCCAGATCTAGGACTCAAACTGTGTAGTCAGCCATGTAGGATCCAGTACCTTAACTACCACACCACTAGCTGGCCCCAGAAAAGGCCTTTTCCTAATTTGAATGCTTTCTCTGGGCAAATTGACAAAACTTCAATAAGGAAAACCCCAAGAATGTAAGGTAACTTTCCTTGGGCTAGCCCTGTGCAGTGCAATGGGAACCAGATTCCATATGGCCAACCACTGTTTGAATTCTGGGTCCAGCAGTTTGAGAAACATGCCAGGCATGTGTGTGTGCATGCCCAAATCTTGATGGGTTGGAGATGGCTTTTCTTTCCACTACATATAATTCTCTCCCCATCAACTTCTTAGACTGTAAAAGCATAAGAATTCACAGCAAAAGTCAGTCCTGTCCAAAACAGAACAAGATACACGTCAGTGTCCACAAAGAGAAACTCACATTCCCAGCCTCCAATGTCTACAAGGTGGCTGACTCTCATCATATCACAGAGATCTTTCTATCCCCAAGCTCTGTTTCTAGGGGTCTGGGTACTCACCATCTTCTGGAGTTCATCGGCAGATTCCTGGACCCGCTCCCGGTCATTACTGTCTACCACAAAGATGAGGCCCTGGGTGGGTAGGAAGGAAGAAGTGATTACCCCTGCCTGGGATACACCCAAGTCAGACCTTTTCTTCTTCCCTTGAACTGTGCCAACCCTTCTCATCTAGTAACTTCCACTTAGGCTCTACAGAAATCCTGGTATAAACTAGAAATATCACTGCAAAGGTTAAAGCCTCTGCCTGCAGGAAGGAAGCAGTCCATCTAAAACATGTGCAAGGAACCAGGGAAAGACCTTTGAATGAGAGCTAAGTCCAGCAGTGTGGCACCAGAACCCTGCTTCCCAGAGTAAGTCTAAGGTGGCTAAAGCTCAGAAGACCACCAAGGCAAGTTTGAAGGATGAGGAGACGAGCAATTATGGAAAGGAAGGGTTTTTTCCCTGGCCTGGAGGCCCAGGCCAGGACCACATCTCAGCAGTCCTAGCTCCTCTTCCCCGGGGGTTGGGGAGTCCCCCACACACTCTACCTGAGTGTTCTGGAAGTAGTGCCGCCACAGAGGCCGAATCTTGTCCTGGCCTCCCACGTCCCACACTGTGAAACAGATGTTCTTATATTCCACTGTTTCCACATTGAAGCCTGCAGATAATTGGGGGAGAAAATAAGAGAGATAAAGTCCTGAAAAGAAGGAACTCTTTCTTTTAAACTACTCGGATTTCAGTAGAGACGCACAACCACAAAGCATAATCAAGTGATGGGGAACGGACCCAGGGGACCTGTGGTGAACAGACCGGGCGGGGACTGCTTCCCATCCACCCTGACTCTGGCACCATCCGGCACATAGAGATACCGTGACCCACTTCAGCAAGTAGCCCTATCTGGTGTCAGGGCCCGCTCCAGATAAGGGCCTTGGGCAGAACTTGGAGCAAACCCCGGGAAGGCTCGTCGCGGCGCTCCCACCCTTTCCTGTCTCGCCCAGGCTCACCTATGGTGGGGATGGTGGTGACAATCTCTCCCAACTTCAGTTTGTACAGGATTGTGGTCTTGCCAGCCGCATCCAAGCCAACTGCAACGAAGAAGGGGCACGGGTGGAGATGGGAGCGAGGGAGCCCCCTAGAGACCACGGAAAGGGAAAGGGAGAGGCCAGGACAGCTGACGGTGATGGGGGCGGAGAGCGGGAGCGCCTCCAGGTGAGCGCTGGTATCTACCTTTGGGGCCTGGAGGGCAGTCTGGATGGCCTGAGCCAACTCCTACCTCCACGGCGGGACACAGCCAGGAGAGGACGGGGAGGTAAGGGGCACGCGAGGAAGGCCGCGCTCCTCTGAAAAGTCGTCTCCAAGGGCGGAATCCTCCCTTCTTACCAGCCGGGCTCGGGCGGAGGAGCTTCACCCCACCCAGGCCCACAACTCCGGGTCTCAGGCCCCGAAGGCGCCGCGGCGGACCGGGACCCGCCCGAGAGCAGAGGCTTCGGTTAGGGTTAGGAGGTGGGTGACTCGGGGTCAGAAACCCAGGGAAGCTGGGCTGGAGGGACGCGGGGGCGGGAGGGCTGCGCCGAGGCCGGCGCCCCGGCCCGGGCCGCGCGCTTGATCTGCCTCACCCATGAGGATCCGCATCTGCTTCTTCCCGAAGATCCGCGAAAAGAGCGCGGACACGGTGAGGCCCATGGCGGGGCCCGGGGGAGGGGACGCGGACACCGACGCGGGGTACGGGCTGGAACCGGCCGGCCGCGGGGGGATGGGGCGCAG
>NW_006159667.1:1265893-1277602 GCF_000334495.1 Tupaia belangeri chinensis
CCCCCAGCCCCAGCGCCGGCTCGGGGCAGAGCTGAAGCCGGGTGGGGCTAGTAGCTGGCTGGGGCTCCGCAGCGGGCTGGGTCCCGTGTTGGCATTAACAAGATCTGGGTCTGGAGTCTAGCGCTCTTGAGCAGTCTGGGGCCGTTGCACTGGCAGCCCAGCAGGGCCAAGGAAAGGCTTCATCGTTCCGTAGGCCCCCCCGCCCTCACCCCAGGCATCATCCTCGGTGGCGGGTCGCTGGGCTTCGTTTGTTTCGGTCCTACTCTGGGCTGCGGTTTAGAACTTTGCAGCTGGGCACCGCCCTCCGGAGGAGAGCGGAAGCTGTGTGCGGGGTTGACTTTTTCTAATCGCCTGGCTCCCACTCACTCATGGGCTGTCCCACTGAGGGGCTTTACGCGTAGTAAGTGGTTCGGTGATTGTAGAAATCGCCTAAGGAGTGCCCTGGAAGTCGGGGTGGGGGGAAAGATGCCCATGTGTTAGCCAGCTTTCATGCTTTCTTAAAATCCCTGCCTCACAGGTTACCAACCAGCAGAACCAGTGGAAGATTCCCAACCTTGGACGGTGTGGTCCCAGACCTGCTCTTGAACTTTTGGGGAAAGCTCTGGGAACACCATCATAGAGCGTGGGCCCAGGTAGACTGTGAAGTTTCTTCCTCGTTTTGCCACTGACTTGCAGTCCTGGATTATTAGTGCACGCCTATTTAGGATTTTGTCTGGCTGGACCCAAAAAGCTTCACATGTACTTTCTTTTTGCCTGTCATTTTAGCATCTTTAGAGAATAATAGTAAGATAGGAAAGAATTAATTTCTTCTATGGTGCAGATTGAGCCAATGCCTGACATCTAATATATACTTAACAAATATTTGTTGAGTTGAACTGGACCAGTAGGTTGTTCTCTGGCACACGGCAGGCCTTATGCCTATTCTGAGTTCCCAGTGGGCTTTCAGTATCAAGTGCTTTTGGAGTGGAGGTGAGCTGAGGTGGGAATCAGAAAACTTAACTATTTTTCACTCAACACATTTTTATTGAGCAATGTGCCAGCACTGTTTGAGGCCTTAATTCAAATCTCAGTTCTGCCACTTTTTGAAGATTTGGCTTCAAAAACTTCAAAACTTGTCACTTTTGTCATTTAAAAAGGAGACTTATGTGTGTCTTAAGTGTTTATGGTGAAGATTAAAATCATCTAATGTAAATGATTGTTTTGCATATATAGGAGGATATTTCTGGGTCATAAAGAAATGATCTCAAGAGAGCTCCAGTGGGGGGAACCAGCAGTTAGCGTAATGGCTATGTCGCTGGACTCCCACGTAGTCGACCGCGGTTCGTGATCTGGACCCGGTGGCTTAGAACTCACGCCGGGCACATGTGTGTGTGTGCCCAAGATCCCGAGAGGAGAATGGAGGAGAAGGGATTGCGGTGTGACCATCCCCTCTGGGGAGTGATTTCTCGCTTTCTGTCTCTATGTCTCTCTCTGTCTGGCGAGCACACACGCCCTATAGCGAAAATCTCTCCAAAAAAAAAAAAAAAAGAGAGAGAGAGCTCCAGTGGGCAAGGTTTGTAATGAGAAGAGATTTCAGGAACCATGTATGAGTGAGCACATGGTTTTTAAAAGAAAACAAACCTTTTGGGACCAGCTATTGGTATAATGGCTATGTCACTGGACTCCCATGTAGTGGACCTCGGTTCGAGTGCCGGACACAGTGGCTTAAACTCACGCTGGGTGGGGGTGTGCGTGTGTGCCCAAGATCCTGAGAGAAGAATGGAGGAGAAGGTATTGCAGCGTGGCCATCCCCCCTGGGGGGTGATTTCTCACTCTCTATCTCTCTGTCTCTCTCTGTCTTTCTGGTGAGTGCACATGCCCTGTAGCAAAACCCCTCCCCCCAAAAAAACTTTTAAGTAAGAGACTTGCATTCCTAAAAAGACTTTCACATGTTCCAAGAGTACATTTAAAAAAGCCCCCATATAGTATCACGACTGGTAGTCACCAAGTCAGGCAATTCTATTCCTTTAGCTCTTCTATCACCCTCTTTCCAAACTCCATTCCTGTTGTCACCCATTTCACTCTCTTCGCTGGGACTGACAGAGTCTCTTCACAGGTCTCCTGCCCCAGGGTATCTCCACACTGTCATACAAGTCTGAAAGATGCCCCACTCTTTGTCTTAAACTCTTTACTATTTTACTATCACCCAAGATAACATCTAAATGCCTCAAGTTGGGTCCCCACCTATTGTGCCAGCCTGATAGGTCGCCACCTCCTCAGGTAACCGGCATTACTACCCTGAGATGATTTTCGACACTTCCTAAGTGGTTCAGGGTCTCTGATGCCCCAGAAGTCCATGGGACCTTTCCCATTTACCTGAAATGCATGTTTCCCACATTTCTAATTAGCTGGACAATTGTTTTTCATCCTTCAAATCCAAATGTATTGTTTCTGAGTGCCTTCTGCACTTCCCCTGTACATGTCTTCCTGGACTCTACTTCCATGCCACATGCTGGTATGATAGCAGGCTTTGTTGGCATGTCTGGCTCCTCACTAGACTATGAGCTCCTGAAGGGCAAGGCCATGTCTCTTCATTGTGTTATCACCTGGCACAACGCTTGGTATATTAAGAGTCAGACTGATTTGGATAGGATTCCTAAACTTCCAAGCGACCTGACATGTTACTTAACCTATAGGTGCCTCATGTTTCCGTATCTGTAAAATAGTGCTGATAATACTCACTCTATAGAATTATTGTAAAGACTAAACAGCATAACTCTTCTTTTTTTGGAGAGGTTTTTGCTATAGGGCACGTGTGTTTGCCAGATAGGCAGAGAGAGACAGAGAGAAAGAAAGCGAGAAATCACCCCCCAGGGGGGATGGCCACACCGCAATCCCTTCTCCATTCTCCTCTTGGAATCTTGGGCACGCATGCACACGTGCCCGGTGTGAGTTTTAAGCCACTGGGTCTGGGATGCAAACTGTGGTCAACTACATGGGAGTCCAGCGACATAGCCATTACGCTAGCTGCTGGTCCCAACAGCATAACTCTTTACGTTTTTGTTTTTGCTGTATGGCAAGTGCCCTCACCAGGGAGAAAGATTTGCTTTGATGCAAAAATATTTTTTTGAAATGTATGAATGGTTTTTTCATATTATGCATAACTTTTTGAAGATACCCTGGTAAATACTTGTTGAATCAAGTCAGTAGTACTAAGGAAGGGCACTATTATATACCTACTAGATGCCAAGCCCTGTGCTAGAAGGGGCCATAATTTTTCCGTCTACATGGGAATCTTGTTGCTCTTTATTGACATAGGTCCTGAACCCCAAGTGGACGTTATATACACTGGGGTGTTTGGTAAGAACGCAGTGCGAGGTCGCCCCCTGTCGCTTGCTGGTCTCAGCCGGAGGGCCATGATGGGATCCCTCACCAAACCACTCTCCACTTAGCTTGCTGGGCTCTTCCCGAGATCTTCCCAAATGTGTCCTAGGCTGTTGGCCATAGCACGGGTTCCGCCTCCCATCCACCAGCTACAGTAGCCCCGCCTCCAACCACCAGTCAGAGTAGCCCCGCCCACAAGGCGCCTAAGGGGGCGGAGCTTGCGGCGTCGTGTTGTCGTCACTTCCAGCAGACCCGGAAGCGCAGTTGCCGAGTGCTCGCGGTAGTTAGGAAGTCGTGATGGAGCCGCGTTCTGCGTAAACTCTTGGCGGACAGTGGGGGCAGGCGGGTTTGCTGTGGTGGGGCAGAACCGAGAGGGCGGAGCGGCTCCTTAGCCAGTGCGGGTGAGCCTCGGCAGTGCGCTTCTCAACCTGCGTCGCTCCGCCTCCAGCGTAGGACCCGCTCCCGCCCTCCGGGCCTGGGACGCGGGGAGAGCTACTGCCAGGCTGCTCCGCCGCCTGCATCCGGTCCTGGACAGCTGGCTGGAGCGGGTGGAGCCAGACAGCCCTCCCGGTCGCCTAAAGTGCTGCCTGCGGTCTTCGTCGCCCTCTCCTGGTCCGTTAGAACGCTGACGTGGAGCACACCTCTCAGAACCCTCCATGGAGAAGTTTGGGATGAATTTCGGGGGCGGCCCAAGCAAGAAAGATCTGCTGGAGACTATAGAGACGCAGAAGAAACAGCTTCTCCAGTACCAGGCACGGCTCAAGGATGTTGTCCGCGCCTATAAAAGTCTGCTGAAGGAGAAGGAGGCGCTAGAGGCCAGCATCAAGGTGCTATCGGTATCCCACGAGGCGGATGTTGGCCTCGTAGGTGTTCCGCCCCCAAGCATTACCTTATCTGACTCGGTGGATGACCGGTGCTCCACTCACAGTGAGGATAGTACTGGGACCGCCACCAGCTTGGATACTGCAGCCAGTCTCACGAGTACCAAGGGTGAGTTTGGGGTGGATGACGACAGACCAGTCCGTGGACCACCACCTCTAAAGTCCGAAGAAGCCAGTGGATCGGAGAGTGGCGTTAGCAGTAGCAGCGGGGATGGGCCGTGTGCTGGTGGGGAAGTGGACAAAAGACTGCACCAGCTAAAGACTCAGTTGGCTACTTTGACCAGCTCTTTAGCTACAGTCACCCAGGAAAAGTCTCGCATGGAGGCGTCTTACCTGGCTGACAAGAAGAAGATGAAGCAGGATTTAGAGGATGCCAATAAAAAGGCAGAGGAGGAGAGGGGCCGCTTGGAGGGAGAATTGAAGGGACTTCAGGAGCAGATAGCAGAAACCAAAGCCCGGCTTATCACACAACAGCATGATCGGGCCCAAGAGCAGAGTGATCATGCCTTGATGCTGCGGGAGCTCCAGAAACTGCTGCAGGAGGAGAGGACCCAGCGCCAGGACTTGGAACTTCGGTTAGAAGAGACTCGAGAAGCCCTGGCAGGTCGAGCATATGCAGCTGAACAGATGGAAGGGTTTGAACTGCAGACTAAGCAACTGACGCGGGAGGTGGAAGAGCTGAAGAGTGAGCTGCAGGCCATTAGAGATGAGAAAAATCGGCCAGATCCCCGATTACAAGAGCTTCAGGAAGAGACTGCCCGCCTTAAGAGCCATTTTCAGGCTCAATTGCAGCAGGAGATAAGAAAGGTAAATTACCTTAATTTCCTTCAAACATTAGTTATTTAGCCTAAAGTGGGATATACTAGTTTTTTTTTTCTTCTCCTTTGGTAGTTAGAACTAAGTGGCTACTCTTGTCATTTTTTACCCTAGCTGAAAAAGTTCCACTAGTGAGTCCTGGGAAATCCTGTTTTCTGTGTTGTAGACAGTATCCAGAGAGTGTTCTTCCAACAGGATGTGGACTTTCTGAGTATAGGTTGGGTGGGAGCCAAATAGCTTTGAGTTTCTGAGCGCTGGCTTAGCAAAGAAATATAGTGGCAGCTGTCCAGTGAAAGGAGTATGCATGCCTATAGGTTGTATGTCTATAGCTAGAGGGTCTGAAGGGGGAAAGGTGATTTCCCAGAACAAATAACTTCTTATAATTGCTTTTGGTCTAGATTTGCCTGTTCTGGAAAAGAAAAATTGTTTTCAGTATTTTTTCGTGCGTGTGTGAGGAGAGATTCAACTTAGTTTTGAACTTCCTGGAGTATTAGAAGAGGAAAAGAAGGTCATGATTTCTAAATAGGATTTGGGGATGCATGTGATAAACAATAGTATCATATCAGGTATGTGAGCTAGGTATATGATAGAAGAAAGTAGAAGTTCTGAAGCAGAATAGTAGCAGATACACAAACTTACTTTATATTGTTTGATAACAATGTCTGGGAGCAGAACTCAGGAAGGTTACAGGAACTTTCTTAATCAACAGGAAAATCTCCAACTTCCATTCTTGCCTGGTCCTTAAGATCTGTGACCCTTTTGTTTCTTTCCCCCGCTTCCATCCCCAGAATATGCTGTAGGACCTTGTAGTTTTTCTGGATGCATTTTTTTGTGTGTGTGTCTGTCCACTTGTTTTGCAGACTGCCCTTGCAGAAGATCAGCTCCGCCAACAGTCTCAGGTAGAAGAACAAAGGGTGGCAGCCCTAGAGAACCAAATATCTGAGGTTTCTGAACTCCTGGGCACCTATGAGAAAGCCAAACAGAAGGACCAGCTGACCATCCGGAAGCTGAAGGAGCGCATTCTGCAGCTGGACCTGGAGAACAAGACGCTGGCTTTAGCAGCCTCTAGCCGATCCCCTCTTGACAGCCATGGAGATGAGTCTAATCTGGATGTGAATGTCCTAAAAGATAAGATGGAGAAGCTCAAGAGACTGCTGCAAGTTGCAGCCAGGAAAAGCCAGGTGACCCTGGATGTGGACAAGCTCTGTGACTTGGAGATAATGCCTAGCTCAGAGACTGCTGATGGAGAGAAGGCCACTGCACTGTATTACCAACAGGAACTGAAACAGCTGAAGGAAGAATTTGAGAGGTATAAGATGAGGGCTCAGGTTGTCCTCAAGAGCAAGAATACCAAAGATGGTAATCTGGCAAAAGAGCTGGAGGCATCCCAGGAACAGCTTGCAGAACTGAAGGAGAAGTATATCTCCCTGCGGCTATCCTGCGAGGAGCTTGAGCGCCAGCACCAGCAGGAGGCGGAGGACTGGAAGCAGGAGCTGGCCCGGCTGCAGCAGCTGCACCGGCAGGAACTGGAGAGGAACCAGCTGGACTTCAGGGACCGTACACTGAAACTAGAGGAGGAGCTGCACAAGCAGCGAGACCGTGCTCTGGCTGTGCTTGCTGAGAAGGACTTGGAGCTGGAGCAGTTGCGTTCTGTGGCTTTGTCCTCTGGGCTGCCAGGCCGCAGAAGCCCTGTAGGTGGTGGGGGTCCTGGGGACCCAGCTGACACATCTCCAGATAGCCTGACCCAAGCACTGCAACTTGCTGCAGGTAACGAGCCCACTTTCTTTTTGTATGCTGAGCAGTTGGCCCGCAAGGAGGTGGAGATCACATCGCTGAGGAAGCAGAAACACAGGCTAGAGGTAGAGGTGCATCAGCTGCAAGATCGACTGTTGGAGGAGGGGGAGCGGCATCGCGAGGAGGTTGGAGCACTGCAGAGCCATATTGAAAAGAACATCAGGGACCAAAGCAGGGAGGGAGCCAATCTGGAGTACCTCAAAAACATCATCTACCGCTTCCTGACCTTACCTGACACGCTGGGCCGCCAGCAGACTCTCACAGCCATACTGACTATTTTGCACTTCAGTCCAGAGGAGAAACAAGTGATAATGCGGCTCCCAACCAGTGGTAGTTGGTGGCCTTCTGGCAAGAGATGATGCCGTTTCCACTAACTCCTCAAGTTTCTGTGCCTCTTTTATGTGGGATGGGAAGGGACAGGCCCTAGTTTCTATTGTCTCTTCTCTTACATTGTCATTTATTTCTTCACTGTGTTGGACTGGAAGGAGTCTTCAATGTGGGGTGGAATTTTATGCCAAATGCCATTAATGCTGTTTTATCATTGGGCTCTAGAGATAACTAAGAGTGTTGAGACATCATCTTCTGGTGGTGTGAATGTGAGAGGAGCAGTGGGGAGAGAGGTGCAAAAGTTGGGGAAGTGGTAAGAATCTTTTAAAATAAGATTTTTTTTGTTTTAGTATTATGTTCCTAGCACAGAGCTAGGAGTAAATGTGACTCCAAAGGGAGTTCAACTAATTTCTGAACATGCACAGTAACCAGCTATTTATTCCATCTCATCCCAGTCTGAGTCTGGTCTACTGCTGCCCCAATTCTCTGGGGACATAAAGCAGGCTGGAAAGAGACCAGGAAGTTTGAAATAGTGACAGAGTGTCCATTAGTACAGAGGACCAAGAAATAGTGAGTTCATCCTGAAACCCAGAAGCTTTATCTAATTAGGGCCTGGGAACATCCTAAGCAAACTAGACAAAACACCCCTCTTTTGACCATCCTAGAAAGGGCTGAGAGCTCTAGATTGATATTAGAGATTTCCTGAATGACCTGATTTTGGCTTGGGTAAGGTTGAAGTCTCTTCCACTAATCTCTGCCTTAACCTGTCTGCCTAAAGTTTGCCTGAGATTGTGAGTCAATGGCTTTCTTCTCGATGTTGAACTTTCACTAAGAAAATCCTAGCTTCTTACAGAGCAGGGTTCAATCAGTATGCTCTGATCTTGCCTGGATACAAGGAATTAGCTTTGAGATTTATCTCCAACTATTTCTGCCTTTGTAGGGATGTGGGGGGAATTTGTTGCAGAGGACTCCAAAAGATTGCTGTGACCCTCACAGTAAGATGGTGGGAGTTCAGCTGAAGCTGGACTGGGGTACTTCCCCACAGACAGCATTCTGGCTAAAGCTCCATATCCCCTGAACCAGAGTTCTCATTGTTTATTGTCACCAAAGGTATTTTGGTCATGTGCTTAGGGAGTTAAGAGAGTTTCAGTCTAGTCTTCACCTTCCCCACATGTGTTCCTGTAACTTCCTCCTCCCTGAGAATTTAATTTCTTCAGTCTTGCAGAGATAGATCCATATTCCTCTTTAAGGAAAGGCAGCTGGTTCTTCAGGCTGTTTGTAAAAGAGGGACTTAGAAAACTCAGGTTGAAATACTATCTGTTCTTTGTCCTCTTCTGCTCTTGCTCATTGTAGAAATCTTTGTGTCCTAAAGACCAGTGCTTGGCCATTAATCGAACTAATAATGTATCTATTATTTCATTATAGAGATTTGTTCGATTTTGGGGTACAGAAGACTTGACTAAGTCTTCTGAATGGGAAGCTAGGTGACTTGATTATCTACCATGAGCAGACTTAAATGGAACAAAGGTGATGTGTTCAAATGATAACAACATAAACCATGGAATCATTAAACCTGAGTAACTTGACTTATGTGTTTCCTTGATGGTATCAATATATCTGGACATAGACTGTGAATTTAAATGGTGGATGCAAAGGATGGAAATAATACATGAATCCATGGGCTTGAATCCAGTGAGGAAGACCTCAGTGCTTTACTGCCTGAGTTACAGCATACATTTCTTAGCTTGGAATTGTGTCTGTGTTTGTATTTGGGCAACTACATTGGAAAAAACTTTCTCCTGGGTTTAGTGGGCAGGCTCGAAACCTCCATAATTACTACTTCAAACTCTAGAAGAAATCTTTATTTATATAATTCTTATATAATAAATAATTATTTATGTAATTTTATTCATCATTATTTTTTGATTTGACCAGAGAGAAAGAAAGTGAGAAAGCAAGCCTCCAGGTCCAGGACTCAGACTGCAATCGACCATGTGGGAGTCCAGTGCCTTAACCATCATACCACCTGCCAGCCCCTATGAATGATCTATTATTAAGGTCCAGGTATTCTGGAAAAGTTTCTCAGCACTTCAAGCTAGAATAAATAATATTAGGCTTGCCTAATTTCCTTACTCTGCTTCCTCTAAATTTAGGCTATCTTGTGATTGTTTTTATTTCTAGTTGGTTGTGGACAGAAGAGAAAGATTAATAGTCATAGTTACTTTCCTAGGACTAATAGTTCCTGTGCTTTTGACTTTTGAGATGATACCAAATAGGCAAAACAGCAAGTCAGCTTATGATTTATGATTTTAAGTATCTAGATGTATGTATAATGCTGTGGCCTGTCTCAAACTGAAGCTAAAAGACTTGGTCTTTTCCTGCCCTTAGGACACCTAGAGCCTAGAAACACTACATGAATGTAGAATTGCATACATTGAGAGTTCCTTGTCACTGCCCTCCCTTCCCTGAAATAAATTTTCCAGTTATCTGACTGGTTTGTGATCAATACGCTAAGAAAGGAAAGGGTGGGTTGTGGGGTGAAGGAAAGAGGATCAAGATCAGAAGCAGAGAAAAATAAATTTTCTTTGGTCCCTGGTCTCATTATATCAGACAGTGTCTATGAGGTGTGTCAGGTAATGAAAGACATTTATATTTCTATACAAATCAGAAAGATTGGTATGAAGAAGAAGCATTAGAAAAGAAAGGCAGTCGGACCAGTCAGCTTCAAAGGGTTTTCTCCTCTCCTTTTTGCCCTACCCTATTGGGTACCTCCAGTCTGAGAATGAATGTGTCGTTATATCATGGCCTAGGTGCTGCTAAGTCCCTGTTACTCAGAACTCTAAGGCCGTTAGCCATGTCTTTTGAAACTGTGAACTACACGGTTGTTGTGGCTATTTTATTTCATTTTTTCAGTTGCTACTGAGTACATGTGTTCACCAGAGAGAGAGAGAGAGAGAGGGAGAGGGAGAGGGAGGGAGGGAGGGAATCTGAGAAAGTAAGATGGCATGTCTGGGACTCAAACATATGGTCAACCATGTGGGAGTCCAGCACCTTAACCACCATGCTACCTGCTGGCCCCACTAACTTCTTGAGTTCTGGCATCACATTGAGCCATTCATGCCCACTTACCCCTCAGAAGTGCTATTATCCCTGATTTTACAGATGATAAGTTTGCCAAAGATGATGTAACCAGGTTTGATTAACCCCCAAACCCACTTAAGCTGGTGTGCTCCTGCCTCCTACATACTAGGGAAGGTCAAGACCTGTCTCCATAGATGTTAGTGATGGAGAGATCATCTCCAACTATAAATTGCAGCCAAGTGAAGTAGCTGCACCCGAACTATAGAGTGGAACAGGCAGCAGTGGCACTTGAGATCCCTAAAGCTGCTCAGTCCTCCAGTTTGTAGATCATTGCTAATTTTGGAACTGAGATCATTCTAATGAAAGCGGGACTGGGTACCAGCTACTGCTACAGTGTGTTCCAATGATAACCTCTGGTAAAGCCGAGGAAATGGCTTTGGGAATTGGGACGAGAGTCCTAATAAATGGGTCACTTTACACAGTCTTCAGTCAGCTTTACTACCTCCCACCAATCCCAGGCAGCCTGGTTACCTCAGATGGATAGCTTCTGGAGCAAGGAAATATTTGAAATCCCAGACAAGTTGTCTGGATTTAAGTCCAGTGTTTCTTAATCACGAATGTTGGTGTAAACAAAAGGAAACGTGAGACTTTTTATCAAGTGTCTGCTCTAAGGCAGGCAACTAGCATTTTCTCTACATTATTTTACTTAATTCTTACAGTTCTATGAAACACATTTGTTTTGCATATGAGGAAATGAAGGCTTGGCAAGATTAATGGATTGGCTAAGGCCCAAAACCAGTCATAGCAGAATTAGAAATCAAACGTGTTCATATGAACCAAGTGAACTAGGCCTTTTCTGCTATCTGTGCTGCCTCCCAGCAAAGGGCAACGTGGAATATGGAAAAGGTGTTGCTCACAGAGAAGTTTGGGAGCCCTATGCTGGAGAAAGCAATTTTCTTTTCAGCACAATTGACTACCTCATTTCTCAGAAGCTGCCAGCATTCCCAGCATCAGAGCTATTTCACACTGAAGATTGTGACACAACACTTTCCATTACAAGTCAGTTTTATGTGAGTTTGAGTAGTGGCAGTCTGTTTTTCCTTGGATCCTAATTTGGATAACCTAAATATCAAATAACCTAACTATAAAATATTTGTCAGACTAATGAACTTGTGGTACAGGAAGTTCAGAAGAACAAAGGACACTTGGAGGCTAATGACTCATAGGAAGGAAACCCTTGTCCCTTGACGTTAGCCAAGAGGCCATCTCTAGTTCAGTGTAAATTCATCCATCAGCATGATCTACTCCTGAGGGATCAAAGGTATCTCATTTGGATGAATGAATCCGAATACTGATACTATTTTATATGAATATTATTTTTGTTTTTGTGTTTAGGATTCTTGCCATAGGTGCATGTGCTTACTGGAGAGAGAGAGACAGAGGGAAA
>NW_006159667.1:1277636-1284277 GCF_000334495.1 Tupaia belangeri chinensis
TTCTCTTTTCTTCTGGAATTTTGGGCACACACACACACACACACACACACACCCAGCATGTTTTTCAAGCCACCAGGTCTGAGACTTGAACTGTAGAGTCAGCCATGAGGGATGTAGCACCTTAACTATCATGCCACCTACTAGCCCATGAATATGTTTTTTTTTCAGGTTTCCACTATTGTGTGTGTGTGCTTGCTGGTGAGAGGCAGAGAGACAGAGACAGAAGGCAAATGAGAAATTACCCCACTCCAGGAGGGGTGGCCTCGCTGCAGTCTCTTTCCATCCTCCTCTTGGGGTTTGGGGCATGCATGCACACACACCCAGTGTGATTTTTCAAGCTGCTGGATCTGGGACTTGAACTGTGGTTGGCCAGTGCCTTAACTTCTCTTCCATTGGCTGGCTGGAAAAGAGAAATCTCCCTCCATGGGAGATGGCGATAGTGCAGTCTCTTCTCTATTCTTCTGGAATTTTGGGCACACACACACACACACACACACACACACCCAGCATGTTTTTCAAGCCACCAGGTCTGAGACTTGAACTGTAGAGTCAGCCATGAGGGATGTAGCACCTTAACTATCATGCCACCTACTAGCCCATGAATATGTTTTTTTTTCAGGTTTCCACTATTGTGTGTGTGTGCTTGCTGGTGAGAGGCAGAGAGACAGAGACAGAAGGCAAATGAGAAATTACCCCACTCCAGGAGGGGTGGCCTCGCTGCAGTCTCTTTCCATCCTCCTCTTGGGGTTTGGGGCATGCATGCACACACACCCAGTGTGATTTTTCAAGCTGCTGGATCTGGGACTTGAACTGTGGTTGGCCAGTGCCTTAACTTCTCTTCCATTGGCTGGCTGGAATAATCTACTTAGAACTGTAGATTAATATAAACTTTACATTAACTGAGGTTCTGCTATCCACAGTTAAAAGTATTTGGGGCTAGTGTTTAAGGTAGAGCCCATTAACTCCTTTAGTTCAACAGCAATGAGCCCTCAGTCTACATAATTTCACAGGGCCTTGGAGTTGTTGCATGGTGCCCTGATTATGCCACTGGAATATCTGCCTAACATGGAGCCTCAGCTGGCTGGGGTGAGATTTGAGATGAATTTGGGAGCCTCACTTCTTTGGTGGTTATTTTTGAATGTCTACATTTGTATCACCTGATAAGTTAGAAGTTTTCAAATTTAGGATCCTTATGCATATCATTTCTTCTACCTTCTGGGTCCCTCCCCACCATCCCAACCCTCTGTGGTATGGTCCTGTCCTTTAAAACTCTGTTGAAATGTCACATGTTCTGTGTTGATTTTTCTGACACAAGGATGCTCACATACTTCATCTGAGATCTTTCAGCACTTTTGTTTATAGTGGGTATGGAAGGAAATAGCACGTTCACTGATGGGTGAGATTTGGAGACACTAAAATCACTCAAGTTAGCTGCCCATGGTCATTCAGCTCCAATGACTCCTCATACCTGGATATTGTACAAGTCAGAAAGGTGACTCCTGTACTCCTCCAAGGCTTTATACCTGACTTGACCAAGAGACCTGGGGGACTCAGAACTGATCTACCAATCAGAGCAGATTTACTAGCTCAGACTCAGTGATGCTGCTCCATTTCAGCTCTGTTTCTCCAACATAAATCACTGTTCCTGCTCTGAAGGTGCTTACGGTGTTGAGGCTCACATAGCATACAGTACCAGGAGGACTGCACACTAAGAGTGGGATGGTGAATGGATTATATGAGGGTGAGGAGGCAGATAGTGATCCAGGTGAAGAAGAAAGGCTTCCGGATATGAGTGTGGCCACAAACAGTGATCTGACCATCAGGAGGCTTGGATGGGGAAGTGTATCCCACACAGAAAAAAGCATGGTTCAAAGGCCCAACTGGGCTTGCCTATTATAGGTTTGGTATTAAGGGACTGCTTATGGAAGCATAGGATGTTAGACGTGAAAGAGATACTAGAGATTCCCAGGATCCTCTCTTCATAGACGAGGAAACCAATACTCACACAGGACAAACTGGCTCTCTCCAAGTGAAACTTGGGAGCGAAGTAGAAGCTCTTGTCTAGAGTGATGAGTAGTGTCCACTGAGAGTCAGTGCAGGGCCTCAGAGACACTGCAGGTTGGTGCACTGGCGGCCTGACTAGTGCAAGACAGAGCAGCAGTAGACACTGAGGGAGGCGGACGGTGTGTGTTGCAGCTGCAGGGCTGTAGGCAGCAGCTGCATTCTTTTATGAATCTTTCCTCTCATTTCCTGCAGCTGCTTCTGGTTTTTTTGAGGAGAAATGAGAAGGGAAAAAGAATCAGCAACTTGGTTTTTAAGTGTTTATGGATCAGCCTTTAATTCTGACTTAAAAAATTGGCAAGTGAGTGTGTGCTCTTGTTGGAGAGAGAGAGAAAGTGAGAAAGCAGGCCCTCCACCCCATGAAGGACGGTCATGCCATAATCCTTTCTCCTTCCTCTCTCTCTTTTTGGGGGTTTGAGCATGCAACCATATATGCCTGGTATGTTTTTAAAGGTATCAAGTACAAACTAGGCGAAGCCTGGAACATTTAGGTTACATTACAGTTTATTCATCCATTCAGTGAAAAGATAGCAAGCTCCTACGCTATCCTAGGCATTGTGGGAGGCACTGGAAATGCATTCCTATTAGTAGTTAACATAGGATAACGCCTCAAAGATCAGTGATTAGAGTTCAATGTGGCAAGTGCTATAATGAGGGGATACAAGAGAAGAACAAGACTGAGTGGTCTGCAAGAAGTCTCGGAACCAAAATGAAGGTCACACTTGGATCAAGCTTTGCAAGACTGGAGTCCATTGGTATTAGCCACATGGGGTCATGGAAGATACAGTAGATAAGCTCACTGTTGTTCTAATCTCTTTTTGATTCAGCCTTCTTGAACTGCAGAGACTAGGAGGCCAAAACAGTGTGTGTCAGTTCTTGCAGCTAGGAACCTGGAGGTAATTGAAGTTAACCAGAGAATAGGATTAGGAACTGAGTGTGAAAGAGTGGGTGGCATGTGAGGCTTCCATTTTTCTGGTGTGTCCCTAACAGGAACATGTGGCTCTGGAACCAGCAGGTGCTGGGTCTGTCTGTTCCCCACATAGTGGCAAAGAGGGTATGAATCCCAGGCTACAACCTGAGCAATTGGGAGAATGGTGCCCATATCAAAGAAAAAAGATGACTCTAGCACAGGGCACATCTGGGTGAAGAGGTCCAGAAGTGAGTTGGAAATAGAGTTTGGGAGCTCAAGAGCACAGCTTGGAATGGAGATAAAGATTTGGGGGTCAGCAGTGTGACATAGGCATTAGGCATTATGAGGTTATTCAGGACGTTGTGTAGAATTTGGAGAGAAGGGAGCCAAGGCAGACCCTAGCCACCCTGAAAAACTGGTTTTTAGAAGTAATTTCATATTTATTGTAAAGTTTCAAAAATAGGGCAAAAACCACTCAGATAGCCTTTACGAGACCCATGTATTGTTGTTCTGTGAAGATAAAATTTATCTAGAAAAGAGATTGTTGGCCAGCCCCTGGCATGGTAATTATGGTGGCTAGGTCTCATATAGCTGATTATACCATGTGGGTCTAGGACCTGGTAACTTGAGAAATAGACTAGGTGCATGTACGTGCATATCCTTAAAGGAGGGAGAAGTAGAGGAGAAGGGATTGCAGTGTGGCTGTTCCTTGTGGGGAGTGGTTTTCTCTCTTCTGTCTCTATTCAGCCAGTGTATATACCCTGGCAAATTAAAGTGCTACAATAACAACAACAACAAAGAAGAAAAGAAATCACTATGCCAAAAACATGAAGGCTGAAAAATTATGAGGAAGGGGTAGCTGACCAGCCTACTAACCAGTTGTAGTTACTCCCTACTGACTGTCACAGACATTCTTTCTCAAGAGAATTTCAGGGTTTTTTTGGGAGAGGTTTTTGCTATAGGGTGCATGCACTTGCCGGAAAGACAGAGAAAGACAGGGAGACAGAAAGTGAGAAATCACCCCCCAGGGGGAACGGCCATACCACAGTCCCTTCTCCATTCGCTTGGGATCTTGGGCACACATGCACACGGTGTGATTTTAAGCTACCAGGTCCGGTACTCGAACCACAGTTGACTACATGGGAGTCCAGTGACATAGCCATTACACCAGCTGCTGATCCTGAGAATTCTAGGTTTGCAGTCTCTCTGAGGCTGATCGCTCATTCTGCTGGACGGACTTCAGTCTCTGCCAGGAAACTGCTTCAGATGGCTTTTCTTGTATTTTTAGCCATCTCTTCCCTTCTCTCATCTCCATAAAACCCTCCTCTGTTATCTTTGTCCAGTGTAAATTATTTCAGAACAACTTACACGTATCATGACCCCTTTACTAGTGTGAAAAACCTTAATTGTTTGGGGGTTCCGTGGACATTTTGTCATTTTCATCTGGCCATGTTGCTGTGGGTTCTGACCATATGCTCAGGGCCTGACCCTTATTTAATGCAACCAATAACTCCATTTTTCTTGTAACTTTTGCTTTGCAGTTGTTCTTTTTGGCTTGACAGTTCCATTTGTTTTATTCTTTACACACACACACACACACACACACACACACACTCTCTCTCTCTCTCTCTCCCCCCTCCCACCCTCCCTCTCTCCCTACACACATACACACACACACACATGCACGCAGATTTTTTTCTAAGCCATTTGAAAGTAAATTATATACAATGGCTCTTTATTCTCAAACTGTAGTATTTCCTAAGAACAAGGATATTCTCTTATGTAACCACAACACAGTTATCAATTTCAGTAAATTTAACATTTGTACAGTTTTATTATCTAATCTACCATCTGCATCCCAATTAACCCAATAATATCCTTTATAAGATTTCTTCCCCCTCTCAAATTCAGAGTCTTATTTAGGATCACATATGTATATATATTTTTAATTTGTTAGAGAGCACATATGCTCACTGGGGGGGGGATAGAGAGAGAGAGAAAGAGAAAGTACTCCACAAGGGGGATAGTTCATACTCATTCCCTTTTCCATTTCTCCTTTTGGGATTTTGGGCATGTGTGCACATGTGCCCAGCATGTTTTGCAAGCTGCTGGGTCTAGGACTTGAACCTTGCAGTCAGCCATGTGGAATCCAGTCACTTTAATTACCACTGTACCAGCTAGCTCATTGGTTAGGTATAATGTCTCTTTATTCTTCTTTAATCTGGAATACTTCTTCACTTATTTATTTATTTATTTATTTGTGATACATTTTAAAATAATCTTCTTCCACCCCCTTTAATAAAAGAGTTGTCATTTTTAGGTTTGTGTATTTTCTCATGTTTAGATTTGTGTGTACTCACCAGAGTGACAGATTCAGAGAGAGAAAGTGAGAAATCACTCCCCAGGGGGGATGGCCATGCTACAATCCCTTCTCTTCCATTCTCCTCTCTGGATCTTGGGTATGCATGCACACCCCCCGGCATGAGTTTCAAGCTGCCAGGTCCAGGACTTGAACTGCAGTAGACTACATGGGAGTCCAGCAACATAACACTGCATCATCTGCTGGTCCCTTGGCATTAGTTTTGATCACCAGGTGTGAGGTATTTGGTTTCTTCACTGTATAGTTAATACTTTTTACTTTACTACTATTTTTTTTGGAGAGGTTTTTGCCCTAGGGTGCAGGTGCTCGCCAGAAAGACAGAGAGAGACAGAAAGCGAGAAATCACCCCCCAGGGGGGATGACCACGCTGCAATCCCTTCTCCATTCTCCTCTTAGGATCTTGGGCACGCACGCACACGTGCCCAGCGTGAGTTTAAGCCACCAGCTCCAGGACTCAAACTGCAGTTGACTACATGGAAATCCAGCGACATAGCCATTACACCAACTGCTGGTCCCTTGCCTTACTACTGATGGTAAGGTATGGGGATACACTTAAGCCCATGCAACTATCCTGCTCCTCCATACATTTAGTGTCTACTGATGATAGGCCAATATTTGCTGTAAATAGTTGCAAAATGGTTATTATTTTTAAAAAACTCCACCACTGCTTCCATGTTTACTTTCTGGGCTTCAGAATCCTCTAAACAAGGGTCCTGCCTTTTCCACCACTTACAAGCATGAACTGATAGTGTCTGATTTTTCTATAGTTTACAATTTGTTACTTTTATTTATTTTGGTGCTCAAATTTTTTCAGGTTTTGCAAATAAGGGTCCCTTTAATCTCTTGTGCTATTGTGACATAGCACTATCTTTTTAGGGAAGCATATATATTTTTTTCTGTCATAAAAACATTTCTGGCTGGACCTGCAGTGTGGCCATCCCCCCTGGGGTGTGATTTCTCGCTTTCTATCTATCTGCCTCTCTCTCTGTCTGTCTGGTGAGCACACGTGCTCTATAGCAAAAACCTCTCCAAGAAAAAGAAAAAAAAAAATTTCTGGCCCATGTTTTGCCTTATGTTCCAGCCCTAGAGTTAGCTATTTCCCTGAGGACCCCTGGTTCTTTTTAGTGGTGATTAGTACTAGAAACCAATATCTGAGCAACAGGTGGAGCTTATTCCTGTGGAAATGTTTTAGCTTCTAGGTCCTTACAGCAGACAAAACTAGAAAATATATGTGTCTAGTGCATATACACACACACACACACACACATATATATATATATATACATATAT
>NW_006159667.1:1284315-1291154 GCF_000334495.1 Tupaia belangeri chinensis
TATATATACACATGTGTACTATGTAGCGACACATGCACACATACACATTTAGAAATCAAGAGTTATCACCAGTATCTCCAATTTGAATCCACTTCCACAGAGTTTTTCTTTACTGCCCCCCATCCCGTTATTTGTATTTCCTTTCTTCCATAGCAAGAACAAAGGGGTAGAATCTTTTCAGTGTGTCATGAATGTTAAATACTTCATTGTACTGAGAAACTAGGCAGTGAGAAGAGTGCGTAGACACAGATAACGAGCAGCTAGAAAAGAAAACTAGCGTGTGTGTGTGTGTGTGTGTGTGTGTGTGTCATTTTTTTCCCATTTAAACTTTATTTCCAGTACCAGCGGTTAAATAATGACTATCACTGAATTCCCATGTAGTTGACTGCGGTTTGAGTCCCAGACCTGGTGGCTTAAACTCACGCCGGGTGCATGTGCGTACATGCCCAAGGTCCTGAGGGGAGAATGGAGAAGAGATCACGGCATGGCCATCCCCCCTGGGGGGAGATTTCCCGCTTTCTGTCTCTCTGTCTCTGTCTTTCTGGTGAGTGTACACGCCCTATAGCAAAAAACCTAAAACAAAAACAAAACCAAAAACCTTTATTTCCGCCAAAATAAAGGACAAAAGAAGAACACATTTCAGGGAAAGATTTTGACCATATTGAGGTTGATTTTAGAGATAATGAGTTGGGATATATTGAATTTGAGAGAACTATGGAGATGCAGGTGAGGCTGACAGGCTCAAGTATAAATCTGGATCTCAGGAGAGAGTTCGTGACCATGGATGTAAATTTTGAAGCCTTTGTTCAGTGAGCAATGATTTATTAGATGCTCTGCTTAGAAGAGTGAAAAAAGGAGGCATGGTTCCTATCAAGGTCACTGTTCAGTGTTACAGGGCAGACATGTTAAATAAATAACACACATAAATGTATGATTATTACATTATATTAAAGGAAAGGATATGTTGCTATCTATTTAGTAAGCAAATTTCTGGAGGATATTTTGTTTTTAATTTTTTTTTTTTAAGTTTCTGTAGTTCTTTCTTCCATGAGTAAGACAGAGACGGAGACAGAGAAAAAGAGAGTAACAAGCACCCCTAACAGGTCTTGATGCTGTGGTTTACCCTCAGCCTCAGCCAGCCCTGGATCATGGGAACACACATGTTCAGTATTCTCAGAGAAATCTCCAGACATGAATCCAGATCTTTCTCAGAGTGTTGCTTTTTACAGTGTATCACCATCGAACCCCTCCTGGTGAACAGTTACTATATGCCCCTCTGAGATTTATTCCACTTCCTGTGATCTGTTTGGACTTGGTGAAACACACCATAAACTCTCTGCATTAGGGGGATGCTGGCCAATTACAGCACTGCTTTCACATAGCACCAATGATTGATTCTAAAATAGGAATTTGAGGAAGTTTAGAACATATGAAAAAATTGTGCACAAATTTCAAACTTTTTGCACCAAAGAAAACTTGTACTTTCTTTTCCTTTTTTTTTTTCTCTCTTTTGGGTAGAGGGGAGGCACACACACACACACACACACACACACACACCAGGCTTGTTTCTCAAGCCACTTGGTTCAAGACTTGAACCATGCAGTCAGCCATGTGGAATCCAGCCACCTTAACCACAATGCTACCTGCTGGCCCCATAAACTTGTACTTTAATTCATTTTTCCACAAACATTTTGAAGTCCCCTCGTATGCTCAGAGTTAAGTCATCTAAACCAATAGGACTAAATTCTGGAACTTCCTTTGAAACTCTTTTGGAGAAATACATTCATTTTTTCCTATTAGGTCTGAATGTGAAGGAGAAAGCTGAAGCCACTGTAGCCATCTTCCCAATGTGAAAGATGAGCTTCTCTGAGGATGGAGCCAACATGGAAGAAACTGTAGCATGTGTCTGTTTGATTTGTGTGAAGTGTTGGACATTGAGAAGCCACCAATAGGACGAGATCTTTTACTAGGCATCCAGAGTAGGACAGACCAGGGGCATGAGTGCAAGCCAAAGATTCTTAGTGTCAGTCAAATGGCAAACCCCTTGCCGATAGGACTGAGGCCAGGGTTCAGAAGAGGATGGAGACTTGGAGGGAGTGGAGAGCAGGTTAGGTGTGAGTCCTGGATGGAAAGAACCTACCATGTCTCAGAGTACCCTTGGCAGCAAGTATGACACAAAGGTATGTCTGCAATATCTTAGACCTGCTTGCCTATTAGACTTCAGGTCATTGTCTAGAAGCCTGATGAGGGAAACTTTATATTAATTTGGTATTTTGGAACTCCTTTCAGAAGCAGTAGATATGGCATCAGAATGCCTGCAAGCATACAAATGTCCTTAGAAAACTAGGCTCTCTGTTTTTAGCACTCTGAGAGCCAAGTTCTATAAAAGGCTAGGATAATTCCTGAAAATGACAAAAGTAAGATGCTGATTCTGTCATTTCCTATCTCTGGAAACTGCTTTGTGACTCATTTTTTTTTTTAACCTGTCAAAAGGGAAGCAATGTACTTATATAGCTTCTCAAAGTTATTGTGATCAAATTTTAAAAAAGTATCAAAAGTCCTTGGAAAAGTGTAAAGTCCTATGAGATATGATGATTAGTAGGGCCTGTCATATACATTAACTAAGATAATCCATTGAGAAATTATCTAAATGTGGGTGGACTGTCACATAACCCCACCTCCATTTCTTGCTCCCTCATCTCATTGTCTTTTTTTTTTTTTTAAGTAAACTAATGCTTTATTCCACATGATTGCTATATCTAGTAATGTTGTTATCTGCAGGTGAAATGAGATGGTGTGGGACGATAGAGAGCAGCATATTCCAAACCATGTGTTGTGACCAATATTAAAAAAAAAAATCCTTAGAAATAGAAAAATATCACAGTGCATATGTAAGGTCAATTATTTATAACACTTGATGTGTGTATACTCATATATACAAACACACATATATGCATACTTATACACACACAAATGTCATATACACAAACATACACAATGGAATATAGGCATATATGAAAACAAATATGATTGCAATGTAATTATTTCTTACTCTGGGTTCTAGTCAGAAAGATCATCTTTGTTACAGAACTGAGTTATTATTTGTGAGCTATGCTACATCTATGCACTTTCTGGATGAAAACAACTCTTTAAGGTAGATGCCTGTTTTGTGATAACAAACGCACCTACAAAACACAGCTGTCATTGTACCAGAGTCTTATATGTTTCTTGGGTAAGGTTCTGAAATACATTCCTTTGAATTTCCTAATTCACTGCAGGAAGGATTTGCTGCTTTCCACCTTTATGTTGATACTTGCCAACCAATTTCCTATGTGATGTCCTCCATTTCTCATCTGTGCTTTAAATACATGGGCCACACATGGCCATCCAAGTACCCTGGGGGGATCTGGAGGCTCGTAGACCCTTGTACTATCAAAACACACAGGAAGCTTCTCCTTCTCTTACATTCTTCATACGGAATGGTCAAAAAATAGTTTCTGTTCCATATAGTATCAAGCGGCTTGTAATTAAAGAGAAGGAAACCCTTGATGATCAAGATGGGAATTTCCTCAGCACTTCCCCACTCTTTTGATACCGCAGAGTGCCCTGGGTTTTCCCTCTAGCAGGAGATGGCCACCATCATTTCATCCATGTTAAGTGCTTCGAGCACATCATACTGCAAAATCCATTTTTAATCTGTCTCTATTTCAGATTCTGGCTTGAAGAAATCATCCTGAGATATACTGCAATTTGGGAGATGTTTCTGCAAATTCTTTGCCAGTGTTGTCTTGCCACCATTTGTCACACCACTGATTCCAATGACAAATGTTTTCATAATTAGCTTTGAAAATCCCGTTTTCCTAGTATCTCCTAGACTAGCCCGAGTCCTCCCAAGTAAAGTGGCAGAGGAGATGGCACCCGTGCACCTGTCTCTAACCCACTGCCACCCACTGCTAACCTAGGAGCACACAGCCCTTACCCATGTCCACTCATCTCACTGTCTTTTTAAAATTAATTAATTAATTAATTAATTAATTAATTGGTTGCCAGAAGGCATGCATGTTCACCAGAGAAAGAGAGAGAAAGCCCACCCCAATGGGGCGTGTTCATGCTGCAATCCCTTCCATTTCTTTTTCCCATTGGGATTTTTGGTGCATTCACACACATCCCCAGCATATTTTTCAAGCCTCTGGAGCTGGGATTCAATCTGCCATTAGCCATGTGGGATCCCACTTCCTTTAAAGGCTAGGCTATGGAGTCAGCCTTATCCTACCATCTTTCTAAGAAGTAGGTTTATACTTTAAAAACAAAGTAGGAAAAAATGTTCAGTATAGACATTAATTTTCTATTACTACCATAGTGAATTTCCACAAACTTAGTGGCTTTAAAACAACATGGAATTACTGTCCTACAGTTTTGGAGGTCAGCAATGGGAAAGGGTCCCACTGGCCTAAAATTAAGGTATTGACAGGACTGTGCTCTGTTCTGTTCTCTGCCCTCCATTTCCTTGTGTTTCTAGTGTCCAGAGGCCACCCACATCCTTTTTATCATGTTACATCTCTATGTACTCTCTTCCACCTTCATCTCTCTCTGCCTCTCTTTTCTACTCTTAAAGTCCCTTGTGATCACATTAGGCCCATTCAGATAATCCAGGATAATCTCACTATTTTAAAGTTAACTGATTAGCACATTTACTTGCCCTTGGCCATGTAACATAATATACTCATAATATACTCATGATTTTTTTGCCACAGGGCTAGTATGCTCACTGGATAGAGAGAGGAAGTGAGGAATCCCCCCCCTCAGGGGGAATGGCCACATCACAATCTCTTCTCCTTCATTCTTCTCTTGGGATTTTGAGCATGCATACACACATAACAGGGGTGTTTTTCAAGCTGCCAGGTCTGGCTCTGGACTGGTCTGACTGTACTTTTTTTTTTTTTTTTTAATTTGCCAGAGAGCATGTGTACTTGCCAGAGAGAAACAGAGAGATAGAGAAAGAGAGAAAGGGAGAAAACACCCCAATGGGCCATGGTTATGCCACAATTCTTTCTCCTTCATTTTTCTATCTTTTTGGAATTTGGAGCATGTATTCACTTGCTCCTGATGGGTCTGGTTGTACCTTAAAAAAACACAAAAAAACATGTGGTTGATATGCCTCCTTTGAAGGGTAGTTGCCAGATACCATCTGTATATCAGTACTGCTGGGAAAGTTCCATTTACCTGCCTAGAAAGGATAGAGTTTTAAATCCCAAGTGGGCAGTTGGGTAGATGAGAGTAGGGTGGACATTGGATGTCTGGTCCAAGGGTGAGTGAGGACTTCAAGGACAATGACTGATGATGAGTGAGTTTGTGGCGACCCTGGGCTATATCCAAGTAGTCTTTAAGGAAAGATCAATCCATGACGACATCATCTCAGAATGTTGAGAACACAGAGCCGAATCAGAAGTTGAAAGTGTAACCACCCTTTGTTCCAAACATGAGTTCCATCTAAGAATAAACAGGCTTGAGGCTGTATAACCCAGTGTGCCTGGGTCATCAGGAGTGAATTTAGAGCCTCTGGCTCCTAGGACTCAGTGTGAACAATGGGGTAGCACACTTCCCAGGACAGACTGTTCCAGGCAGGCCACCAAGCCAGATACCTTTAATTACACCCATTTCCAGGGAGCACTATTGAGGAAAGAGGATTGAGGAGGTGGAGGGTGAGTTGGTCAAATGATTCAGCCTATTTTACTCTTTGAGCTGTGTCTTGGTTTTTCAGGAGATGTTTACATATTCCATGTAGTGGATTGAATAATATCCCTAAATTTGTGTCTATCAGGGACCCCAGAATATGACCTCATTTGGAATTAGGGTCTATATATAATTAGGTGAGAAGAGGTTCGTGCTGGATCAGGGTAAACAATCCAATGATTATTGTCTTTACAAGAAGAGGGAACAGACAGGAAAGGAAGTCATATAAGACAGAGGCAGAGATTGGAGTGATACAGCTAACAACCAACAAGTGCCAAGTCTTGCCAGAAGCCACCAGAGCTAGTAAGAGGCACGAGTGTTTTTCCCTAGAGCCTTCAGACGGAGCATGGCTCTGCTGACACCTTGATGATGGACTTCTAATCTCCAGAACTGTGAGAAAATATATTTGTTTCTTTGTCATCTAGTTTGTTGTGCGTTGTTATGGCAGGTCTAGAAAATGAATATATTTGTTGAGGACAATGTTGGGAGGGGGTACAATATTCAGCTCATGTGTCTCTTTAAGGTCCTGGGACTATAGGATTCCTGTTGCCTGGAAGATCTGGGGTCTGGAGCTGGCACTTCATGCTGTGGGCCCTGATATGGTCCAAAAATTAACTAGTAATTAGTAAAGGTAATAAAATGGGTTATCCCTTTCTTACACGCTTCATAGTGGCTACCTTGGGAGAATTTCTTTGTAAAATCCTTGCTAACCATTATCTGAAAGAACATAAAGACGTGGATCCTTCGTGAAGACTGCCCTGTGGTTCCTTGGTATGTGTCTACTTTTTCTTCTCTAATAGTTTGGCTTTCACGCACCTCCAACTACAAGTGCCTCTCCTTTCATATCTTTGCCTGCTCATTCACAGTGGCCCCTGTCATAATTAACTGTCTTCACCCAAAACTTCTTCCCTAGGTAGCAATACCTCATTCTTCTTTCTCCCAGGACTTCTTCTCTTCTTACTTTGTCCTTCTTTCTTTCTTTTCTTTCTTTCTTTCTTTCTTTTTTTTTTCAGAGGTTTTTTCTATAGGACACGTGAGCTTGCCAGCCAGACAGAGAGAGACAGAGAGACAGAAAGCGAGAAATCACCCCCCAGGGGGGATGGCCA
>NW_006159667.1:1291561-1300354 GCF_000334495.1 Tupaia belangeri chinensis
GCCTCAATCCCTCCTCCTCCATTCTCCTCCTGGGATCTTGGGCACGCATGCACACACGCCCAGCATGAGTTTTAAGCCATCGGGTCCGGGATGTGAACCACAGTCGACTACGTGGGAGTCCAGTGACATAGCCATTATGCTAACTGCTGGTCCCCCTGTTCTTTTGTCCCACTAAAAAAAGTACATATTCACTTGGGTTCAGTGTTTGGTTTTCTTTCAATACTCTAGAAGTAGCCATCCCATTTTCTTATTAATTGCCACCTGCCATGTGATTCCCAAATCTGTTCTAGTTTGAGTTAAAGCTTTGAGTTAAAGTTTTCTGTATTCATACAATGTTTCTACCCAGAGATGCCTGGTATATTAGACTTGGTGTGTTATAAGCCAGTCCTCTCTCTTCTTCCTTTTCTTTTTCTTTCTCTTTCTCTTTCCTTTTCTCTTTCTCTGTCTCTGTCTCTTTCTCTGTCTCTATCTCTGTCTCTGTCTCTATCTCTTTTTCTTTTTCTTCCCTTCCCTTCCCTTTCATTTATTTTCCTTTCTTATTCCTTCCTTCCTTTTTTTCTTCTCTCCTTCTTTCCTTCCTTTCTTTTTCCTTCCTTAGTGCCAGAGGCCATGTGCACTAGCCAGAGTTAGAGAGACAGAGACAGAAAGCACCCCTTAGGGCGAATGGTCACACCACAATACCTTCTCCTTCATTTCTCCCTGCTGTCAAAATTTTGAGCATGGGGCTGGCAAATGACATGGTGGCTGGACTTCCACATGGCCAACCACGGTTCAAGTCCTGGACCTGGCAGTTTGCTTTCTCTCTTTACCTTTTCCTCTCTTTATCTGTCTTTGGTCAAATAAAAAAATGGTAATAATGATAAAGTTAAATAGGACCTCGCAGATGGCATGGTGATTAAGGGCACTGGACTCCAACATTGTTGGCTGTGATTTGAGTCCCGGACCTAGCGGCTTGCTTTCTCACTTTCCCTCTCTCTCTCTCCCTCGCTCTCACTCTTGCTCTATCCCTCTCTGGTCTAAATAAAAATAAATTAATAAAGTTAACTAAGATAATCCTTAAAAAGAATTTTTTGAGCATGTCTGCACATGCACCTGGTGTATTTTTCAAGCTGCTGAGGGTGAGACTCATGCTGGATCTGGTCTGGATCCCATGTGGGATCTGGCTTCTTCCATGTAGTCCTCAATCACTTTGCCAAAGGGCTGTTAGTAGACTCCGCTTTTTCAAAAGAAAGAATCCATGCAGAGTTTTTATTAAGTTTAAAAAGGATAGATATTGGGGCCAGCAGGTGGCATGATGGTTAAGGTGCTGGATGCCTACATGGCCGACTGGGGTTTGAGTCCCAACTTGTTTTCTCATTTTCTCTCTCTTTCTTTATCTCTCTCGTGAGCATACATGTCCTATAGCAAATTGAAAAAATATATGAATAAAATTAAATCTTTAAAAAATAAAAAGATATTGAGCAATTTTGGAGGATGTGAAAAACCAAAAATAGTAACACACACACAAATTATGGTTGGTGGCAGTGCAGAAATTACCCAACTATCAAAGATGTCTGTATTATCTTCTAGTAAGATACAATGGGATTTTAGGTTGCAAAATGTATCATAGTTAAGGAAATTATAGACAGAAAAAAAAAATAGAACAGATTTAATAGCTCCTTACAGATCTTTCAGTCCCTCCTTTTCAGTTTTCAGACCTGATATAAAGGCCATGCTTCTTGGCCACCTTGCTTCACTCTCAGCCATGCTGAGCCCTTTGGAGTCTCCTCAGTAGATAGAAAAGTGATCCTTTCTTCTCCCCCTCCTCAATCCTGCAGCTAAGTTCTGCCCCTCCTTTCTGCAGTGACACTGTCTGGCCTCGCCCTTCGTCTGCTCCTGGACCTCTTATCTGATTGACTAGTTAGTCCTGAATCCTGTGCCTCAGACCATCATGCTTCAGCTCTACCTCCTTGGGGCAGAGTCCACATGAGAAAACACATGAAATCATAAGAAAGATGAACTGTCTGCCATAGTGCAAGGGCCACATTTAAAAAAAAAAAAACTTAAAGTGACTATGGGTCCAGAAATGAGCCAGGGAATTGAGAGGCGGTATAAGAATATAAATAAGATTTATTTCCAAATGTGGGAAATGAAATGATTGAGTCCCGGCATCCCATTGCTGAAGATGTTGACATCGTGACACTAGAGGCTCAGGAATGTACTCATGGAGATGATTGGCTGGATGATACTGGCCATTTCTCCTGGCATATTAATGCACGGTTTGTTTTTGAGACATCCAGTCATGATTCGACATGTGCCCCTAAGCAGCTCAGGGCTCAGCTCTGGCACTCAGGTCTTAATTAGGTGGGTTTTGACTCGTCATTATTTCGTTATCCACTTTTCCTTAACAGAGTGCTTTAGTAGTTTTATGCAATTAGAAGTAGGAAGCTCACAAAAGTCATCACATTACAGAAGAGATATGACAGAAAAGACCATTAACTCTACCTCACTGTACAAATCCCAGCAGTAATTAGGGGCTTACGTAAACAACCCAGCTTAAATTATTTAGTTGACAATCTCTAATAACAACGCCAGCAGTATGGTGCACTTTATTCTTCATAAAAGCAAAAGTGATTAGTCTGCTATATAACCTAATCATCTGAAAAATGTAATTCCCATAACAACATTTGTTATTACTGCCTTGTAAAAGCCAGATTAGATGGAATTTTGACACATCAAATTGTACTGCAGCACAAAAAATAAGTGTTTCCTCCACTAGAGGGCTGGCACTTCCATGTCTGAGAAAGTCCTTCCCCGGGATAGCAGTGGATCATGGAATTGGGCAGACTCTCATTTTCAGCCAGTTGTTTTTTTCACTACCTGGATGAATTCTAGGAATAAATGCTGCATAACCTAATATTTTGGGGGGTGGGGGTGGGGGAGAAGTGCCTCTAGAAAGATGATGAAATTTCACATGAGTGATTTGGTGGGAATTTAAAACTTCGTTCAGGAAACAATTCAGTATTTCCCGAGATCTTTGGATGTGTGGGGAAATGGACCAGATGCTAGATATCAGACTAGGAAGATACTGCTTCTGGCTGCAAGGAACCTCTTTTTAAGGAACCTCTATTCATTCATCACCAACGTATCCAGTTCTAGTCTGGGCACTTGCTTACTTCTTGGAGTTAGGCATGCTCGTATTCTTTGCTTTGACCTATAGAAACTTGTGGACTGAATGTTTGTGTCTTCTACCCCCACCCCTCAAATTTGTGCATTGAAATCTTTGCCCTCAATGTGATGGCATTAGAGACGGGGCCTTTGGGAAATCCTTAGGTCATGAGGGTGGAGCCCTTATGAATGGGATTAGCGCCCTTAGAAGAGACACGAGAGAGCTTGCTTCCTTGCTCTCTGTCCTTCTTTTTCCGACATACAAGAATTCAGTAAGAAGGCAGCCATCTGAAAACCAGGAGGAGAGCCCTCCCCAGATACTAGATCTGCTAGTGCCGTGATTTTGGACTTCCAGTCTCCAAGCCTAGAAGCAGTCCACTTTTGGTGTTTAAGCCACCCTGGCTATAGTATTCTGTTACAGTAGCCTGAATAAGCACAGGGACCCTGTGGGATTCTTCTTCCTCCTAATGAGTAACCAGTGAGGTTTCCTTTCGCTGTATCAAATATATCACATCCTACCCATCACAGAAGGTTAAGTTAGACTTCCCACCATACTTGGAGGTGGACAGTCAATGGAATGACAAATGCAAAAGCATAATGACTGGCAATGATAGGCCCTGGGAAAGTATGCCTTCTTTCCCTTTTAACATCTTATAAAAAAATATACATTTGGGAACCAGCAGTTAGCATAATGGCTATGTTGCTGGACTCCCACGTAGTCGACCGCGGTTCATGTCCCGGACCCGGTGGCTTAAAACTCATGCCGGGTGCGTGTGCATGCGTGCCCAAGATCCCGAGAGGAGAATGGAGGAGAAGGGATTGCGGCGTGACCATCCCCCCTGGGGGGTGATTTCTCGCTTTCTGTCTCTATGTCTCTCTCTGTCTGTCTGGCGAGCGCACGCGCCCTATAGCGAAAATCTCTCCCCCCCAAAAAATATATATACATTTTTATTTCTTGAAAGAAAGCTGTATCTGTGTGTGTTATCCTCTAGCAATGTCTCAAACTGTTTCATAAGGGAGCCCTTCGTTTTAAGATTGGGTAATGGCAGCATAAATTTACAGTTACAATATGTGATAGAGTCTGCCAGTTGTCTCCCAATATTTATTTGCCTCTTGTTCTTTAGCAGTAGCCTCTCCGTACTAAAGAATATTGCTTCCTCAAGCGAAAAGACTTTCCTCTATGCTCCCTTGCAGTTGTGCATCATCATGTGACTTCTAGACAATGAGACATGAAGAATTATGTGTGATTTCTGTGAGGTTCCTTTAAGGAAGACGCATCTCTGTCTTTTCCTGTGCTTCCTCTGCTGCCTGGGACATTGGTTACAGTATTTGAAGCTCTAGTAGCCCTCCTGGACCTTGAGGATGAGAGTTTCATACTAAGGATGGTGGAGAGAGAGCTGTCAGGTTTTTGGGTCCTTAGTCACTTAGTGGAGTGCCATTTAAGCCTATCTACTTCTAGATTTCTTTCTTTCTTTTTTTTAGAATTATTTATTTAATTTTATTTATTCATCCACTTATTTCATTATTATTATCTTTTTTTGGAGAGGTTTTTGCTATAGGGTGCATGTGCTTGCCAGAAAGACAGAGACAGAGAGACAGAAAGTGAGAAATCACCTCCTAGGGGGTATGGCCATGCTGCAATTCCTTCTTCTCCATTCTCTCAGGATCTTGGGCACACATGCACATGCGCTCAGCATGAGTTTAAGCCACGGGTCCGGGACTTGAACTGCAGTCAACTACACAACAGTCCAGTGATATAGCTATTATGCCAACTGCTGGCCCCACATCCATTTAATTTGACTAGAGAGCGACAGAAAGACAGAGAGAAAGAGAGAGGGAAAGTGAGAAAACAAGCCACCAGGTCGAGGACTTGAACCATGGTTGGCCATGTGGGAGTGTCCAGTGCCTTAACCACCACACCACCTGCTGGTTTGGTCCCTAGATTTCTTTTAGATGAAAGAGAAATACATCTCTAATTTGTTTAAGTCACTGTTTTCTTTTTTAATTAAAAAATTTAATTTAATTTTTTAATGGTAAAAACATGTAACATAAAATTTACCATCTTAACCAGCATTAGCAGTTCAGTAGTATTAACTATATTTGTATAAGCTATTGTGGTTTTAAGTTTTTTGATGATGTGAAACTAAACCTAATTCTAACTAAAACTCATTAGAAGCTTTTTTCTTTTTCTTTTTTTAAGGTTTTTGCCATAGGGCACATGTGCTTGCCAGAGAGAAACAGAAAGAGACAGTGAGAGGGAAACTGAGAAATCCCCCCCACCCCAGGGGGATGGCCATAATGCAATCCTTCCTCCCATTCTCCTCTCTGGATTTTGGGCATGCATGCACATGTGCTGGCGTGATTTTCAAGTCTCCAGGTCTGGGACTCGAACAGAGGTTGGCCATGTGGGAGTCCAGTACTGTAACCACTATACCACCTGCTGGCCCCTAGAAACTCTTTTTTTTTTGGGAGAGGTTTTCGCTATAGGGTGCATGCGCTCGCCAGACAGACAGAGAGAGACATAGAGACAGAAAGTGAGAAATCATCCCCCAGGGGGGATGGTCATGCCGCAATCCCTTCTCCATTCTCCTCTCGGGATCTTGGGCACGCACGCACACGCGCCCGGCGTGAGTTTTAAGCCACTGGGTCTGGGACGTGAACTGCGGTCGACTACGTGGGAGTCCAGTGACATAGCCATTATGCTAACTGCTGGTTCCCTAGAAACTCTTTTTTTTAAAAAAAATATTTATTTATTTTATTTCATTTTCTTTTATACATTCAGCCACATTATTATTTGGCTTACAAAATGGATATTTCAACAGGTGAGCATTTCTCCCTGGTACAGTTGATAAAACTATAAAATATCTGCAACTGATAATACCACATTTCTTTGTGCCATTAATGCTTTGCCTCCCTATTTCTCTTCTAAATGTCCTTCCTCAGACCCTCCTCTTTCACACACACTATATCTGGTGTTTACATCTGTATACTGTGTTTCTATATCCTTTGGGTATCAGTCAATTCAGTGGGAAAAGGGAAACCTCTTCAGCAAATGGTGCTGGAAAAACTGGGTTTCCACTTGCAGAAAGATGAATCTGAAGCCCTACCTCTCACCTCTGACAAAAATCAAGTCAAGGTGGATCAAAGATCTAAATCTAAGACCTCAAACTATAAGACTGCTTGTGGAAAACACTGGGGAAACTCTGGGAGACATTGGAGTAGGCAAAGCCTTCTTAAATAAGGCCCCTAGAAACTCTAACTGACCGCCAAAAAACTAATTTAGTAAACCAACAACACTCCATTTCCGGAGTGAAGTGTACTAATCGTGATTGTCACTTCCTGCTTCCAGCTATGATGCTAGACTCTAGGACAGTGATTCTTAAACTAGGAGAGTTTCTGCTTCTGTAAATTTGAAGTGGGGCCTGAGAACTTAACATTTCTTTTTTTCTATATATTTATTGATTGCTTATTTCTTCAGTAAATATGCATGTGTGTGCAAGGGGGAAAGAGAGAGAGAGAGAGACAGCGCCTTCAATAGCATCTTCACACTGAGGTCACCCCCAGCCTTCCACCAGCCCCAGATCATGGGCACAAGCATGTCTGGCATACTCAGGGAGGTCTCAGGGCCTATGCTTCACTGCTGTGTCACCATCCAGCCCGAGAACTTTGCATTTCTAACACATTCCTGAGGCCCTGGTGCTGCTGATCTGGGGGCATACTTTGAGAACAACTGAGTTAGAACACCACAGACATTGGTTCCTATCAGCAGAACTGAATGTTACCGGGAATCAATTGTGTTTGCCCTTAAACTGTTTATATGTATTTGTGTCTGGTTGTCATTTGTAATTTAATTAAATATTACAAAAACCTATGAAAAATTAGTTGAAATAAAGAGTTTCAATGTTTGAAACTTGTTTCTATGAAAACTAAGGTGAACGTTTGCACTGACCTAATGTAGGTATTCATTAAAGTAATGCTACCCATTTAGCATTACTAGTTTTGGTGGGACAACTGTTCAAGATCAGAAAAAAAAAAATCTGTAAAAAGTTAGAGGAAAGGGGACCAGCAGTTGGTGTAATGGCTATGTCGCTGGACTCCCATGTAGTCAACTTGTGGTTTGAGTCCTGGACCGGTGGCTTAAACTCTTGCTGGGAGCATGTGCGTGAGTGCCCAAGATCCTAAGAGGAGAATGGAGGAGAAGGGATTACAGCATGGCCATCCCACTGGGAGGGTAGTTTCTCGCTTTGTCTCTCTGTCTCTCTCTGTGTTTCTGGTGAGCGCATGTGCCCTATAGCAAAAACCTCTCAAAAAAAAAAATAGCTAGAGGAAAGATGCATTAAGGTTGTTTTAAATAGGTCTTCAATTTATTGTTTTATTTTTAAATAAATTAAGTGTATAAATTGTAAATAATATGTGATGACTGTGAGTTAGTCAATACAGATTGAAAAAATAGAACTTCAATCAGTGGCTCAGTCTTTAAAAAATATCTTTGGAAAACTGGCAAATGAATGTATGGTTAAACTATTTTTTCTTTTTAAGAGAGATTTTTGCTATAGGGTGTATGTGCTCACCGGAGAGACAGAGACAGACAGAAATCACCCCCACCTCTGGGGTGGGGGGGGAGGCGGGTAGCCACACCACAATTCCTTCTCTTCCATTCTCCTCTTGAGATTTTGGTCATGTACACACACACTCCTGGTGTGAGTTTTAAGCTGCTGGGTTCAGGATTAGAACTGTGTACAACTAAGTGGGAGTTCAATAATATAACTATTTTGCCACCTGCTGGTCTCTGCTTAAAATAACATTCTAAATTAAAATTAAAATGTTTATATTAAAATAAAATATCTCAAGTGTGTTCATCCTCTGCCTTCTTGGTTTTTCAGGTAATTGTCTTAGTCTGGGTTCCTCAAAATGTTGAGCCTGCAGAAATGGTTTATGTGCTTATTTCTTTAACATGGAATACAATTCAAGTAGGATGAGAAAAGGGAGAACTAAGATGAGAATGCTGAATTACACTGGTCTGCGCTTGGATTCAAGCATGACCATTTTCTCGGCCTTATAGAACTACTTTTCCAGAGGCTATATAAACGAGTACTTTTCAGAACAGTATGCACAGGAAGAAGGGAGAAGCATTTACCTGCTGTCATCCATCTCCCATTGGTTAAGAGATTGCCCCAGGGAACTAAAATTCCCACACTGATAGGCAGGCAAGTGTCAGCCTTGCGGGAGGGAGACCAGCCAGCCACACAGGGTCCTAAGCTTAGAAGAGGGGCCACTTTTAGGATTTAATGTTCTTCAGTCACTGTCTTGACATGTTTAATACTTTTCTCTCTACATTTGTGCTTTAACAGTGAAGTCTGAGGGACAATGGAGCATGGACTTGGGAACTTGGAGCCTCTGCTCACAGATGGTCTCACCTTCTTCACTTTTTTTGCCTCTGGGATGTTCTCCATAGCTTGCCCCTTTTTATTTTATTTTTGATTTGCTATAGGGTGTGTGAACTTGCTGGAGAGAGAAAAAGTAAGAAAACACCCCCCACACCAAATCCCTCCATTCTCCTCTTGGGATTTTGGGCATGCATGCACATGTGCCTGATGTGTGTGTGTGTTTTTTTTTTTTTTTTTTTTTTTTTTGTTACAAGGCAAG
>NW_006159667.1:1300492-1306007 GCF_000334495.1 Tupaia belangeri chinensis
TTTTTTGCTATAGGGCACGTGCGCTTGCCAGACAGACAGAGAGAGACAGAAAGTGAGAAATCACCCCCTGGGGGGATGGCCACACCACAATCCCTTCTCCTTCATTCTCCTCTCGGGATCTTGGGCACGCACGCACACGCACCCGGCATGAGTTTTAAGCCACCGGGTCCGGGACTCGAACCACGGTCAACTATGTGGGAGTCCAGCAACACAGCAATTGTGCTAACTGCTGGTCCCCTTGGAGAGGTTTTTGCTATAGGGTGCATGTGCTCGCCAGAAAACAGAGAGAGAGACAGAAAGTGAGAAATCACCCCTCGGGGAGGATGGCCACATCACAATCCCTTCTCCTCCATTCTCCTCTCGGGATCTTGGGCACGCATGCACACATGCCCGGCATGAGTTTAAGCAACCAGGTCCGGGACTCGAACCGTGGTCGACTATATGGGAGTTCAGAGACATAGCCATTACGCTAACTGCTGGTCCCCCTGGTGTGTTTTTCAAGCTCTGGGCCCAGGATTCAAACCATGCCATCAGCCATGTGGGATCCAGTTGCCTTAACGACCACACCACCTGGTTGGATCTAACTGACCACTCTTGCAGGCACTCTTTGACTCTGCAGGGACCTGTACTCAGGCATGGAAGGCTGGGTCAGGAAACCATGCTATGTGTGCTTGGTCATGGAGTGGGGCCCTGGACTCCTGGGAAGATGCACTCATCTTGGGAGACTGTCTGTAGACTGGGGAGCACAACATTAAGTAGCAAATAAAACAGATCATGGGAAAAGATTGTGAAAAAAAGGAAAATACTTTTCTTATTTTTTGAACATTTTGTACTGGACCTTGCAAATTGTGCATCTGATTCCGATGGGTACTAAATGTTGGTGTTATGTCTTGGTGTCAGTTGGGATGTTCTGGGGTCATGGGTAGGAGCATGCAGTGTGGACATGGGATAGGGTGCTACCAGGTTTTCTCTGTCTGAGTGAATCGAAGGCTGCATGGAGGATGTGATTATCGTTGCTCTGTCTGGAACAAGTGGTCAAAGGCCCAGGGGTCAGCTGAGGCCAAGAGGGATCCGAACTGGCACATGAGAGGTGCCAATACAGTTCTCCCCTATGTCATTCAAGTTGGCTCTGCCCTCCCGTTGTATTTGGCTCTCACAGTATAACATGGCCTTTATTTATTTTTATTTATTTATTTTTCTTTTCTTTTTTTTTGGAGAGGTTTTTGCTATAGGGCACGTGTGCTCACCAGAAAGACAGAGAGAAACAGAGAGACAGAAAGCGAGAAATCATCCCCCAGGGGGGATGGCCACGCCGCAATCCCTTCTCCTTCATTCTCCTCTGGGGATCCTGGGCATACACGCACATGCGCCCAGTGTGAGTTTAAGCTGCCAGGTCTGGGACTTGAACCATAGTCAACTACATGGGAGTCCAGCAACATAGCCATTACGCCAACTGCTGGTCCAACATGGCCTTTATTTTTTGTGATGTGAAGATGTCTTCCTGTTTTCCCCGAGAAAGGAGGTACACGTTTAGTAATTTACAATTACCTTCCAGAGGGTGGCCAGCCACAATTTCTGAAAGGAATTACAGTAAGAAAGTTAGCAAAATGAACTCCAGTTCTTGCTGCTACAGCTGGTCTTTTGGCCATAACTGATATTCACTATCTCTTCCACCACTCAATTTTAGATTTCCCTCTTCCTTGGCCAGTACTTTCAATGGTCTGGCTTTCTTTGCTGGTAGAGTAACCCAGACATTGACCTTCCTTAGCAGCCTCAGCTTAGTCAGACACTGACCGCTCTGTTGTCCATTCATTGTGATCACTGGGCATGGAAACACCAAGAGGTATCCCATTGAGCCCTCTAGGGTTCCAGAGAAACTTCTTTTTTTTTTTTTTTGGAGAGGTTTTTGCTATAGGGTATGTGTGCTCTCCAGAAAGACAGAGAGAGACAGAGAGACAGAAAGGAAGAAATCATCCCCCAGGGGGGATGGCCATGCCACAATCTCCTCTCCTCCATTCTCCTCTTGGGATCTTGGGCATGCCTATGCATATGCCTGGTGTGAGTTTAAGTCACCGGGTCTGGGACTTGAATCGCAGTAGACTACATAGGAGTCCAGCCACATAGCCATTACACCATCTGCTGGTCCCCAGATAAACTATTTATTTTTTTGAGAGGTTTTCTCTATAGGGCATGTGCGCTTGCCAGACCGACAGAGGGAGGCAGAGACAGAAAGCGAAAAATCACCCCCCCAGGGGGGATGGCTACACCGCAATCCCTTCTCCTCCATTCTCCTCTCAGGATCTTGGGCACGCATGCACACGTGCCCGGCGTGAGTCTTAAGCCACTGGGTCTGGGACGTGAATCGCGGTTGACTACATGGGAGTCCAGCGACATAGCTATTATGCTAATTGCTGGTCCTCCCAGATAAACTTTTTTTTTTTTTGAGGAGGTTTCGGCTATATGGCGCGTGCACTCCCCACATAGAGATAGAAAGCGAGAAATCACCCCCCAGGGGGGATGGCCACACCGCAATCCCTTCTCCTCCATTCTCCTCTCGGGATCTTGGGCACGCACGCACACGCGTCCGGCGTGAGTTTTAAGCCACCGGGTCCAGGACGCAAACCCCGGTTGACTACATGGGAGTCCAGGGACATAGCCATTATGCTAACTGCTGGTTCCCCAAATAAACTTCTTGACTTCACTATGTAGCATCATCTAGCTTCTCAGTAATTAGAAATAGACCCATGTCCTCTCCTGTTTGTCCACTGGAATAAAGAGATTAAAGTAATCAAGGAGGAGTTGAGGCTTCAGGTAATTGAACTCTCACTGTATCCCCACGAAGGACAGGGATCCCTAACATAGCAGTGCCTACGGTTAAGGAATGAGAAACACAAATTCCGTGAGTGAGTAGCTGGGAATAATTGTGAGACTTAATTCTACCTCGACCCATCTGTTCTTAGACTGGGCATTGTACTATTGGAGACACAGAACCATGTACTGCTGACTTTCAGTTCAGTACTTACACCACAAACTTGGATATGGCATAAAGACTTTGAAGAGTGTTATTCCAGCATCTTAAGAGAGTCCTAAGGGGGCCATTGCATTTTTCTATCTGCCTAGATGTTGCAGGGTGATGAAGCATATGCTGATGTGTCCACTCTCATACTTTTTTTACTGTAAAATGGGCCTTTTAGATCAGGCAATATTATGTGTGATATAATGCCAATAGAAAAGGCATTTATAAACCTTGAATGGCTTGGATGTTGGAGGCATGGCAGAGATTAAAGGCAAACCTTAACTAAAGCAGGTTGCAAATCTGGAAAGGACAGTGGTTATTCTCCCTAGGGTGGAAGGTGGTGTAAGTGTAATTGTTTGAGGAACAGCGCCATGTCAGTATCTCAGTGTCAGTCTCTGCTGTTGTAAGGATAAAGGAAGAGAGGAATGAGGCATCAGAAGGCAGCGAGGAAATCTAAGCATGTATTGTGCACCTGGCCACTACTTCAGTTCAAGAATGACAGATTTTTCAATCTTGTGGGGTCATTTTCTGACAGATTTTAATTTTTTTTTTCATATGGAAGAAGAAGGGGGAAGAATTTGTTATCTATCTATCTATCTATCTATCTATTTTTTTTTTTGGAGAAGTTTTTGTTATAGGGCACATGCACTTGCCAGAAAGACAGAGAGAGACAGAGAGACAGAAAGTGAGAAATCACCCCCTGGGTGGATGGCCATGCCGCAATCCCTTCTCCTCTTAGGATCTTGGGCATGCACACACACTTGCTCAGCATGAGTTTAAGCCACCATGTCAGGGACTTGAACTGTGGTCGACTACATGGAAGTCCAGTGACATAGCCATTACGCCAACTGTTGGTGCCTGTCTGTTATCTATTACAATAGTCTCAGTCACCCCAAGGGGCATTAATTTCCTTGTACTTCCCAAATGTACTTAGGTGGAAGCTGAGTAGGTCTGCCTCAATAGAGAGGTCTTCTGTATTGGGACCAGCAGATGGCGTAATGGCTACGTCGCTGGACTCCCATGTAGTTAAGAGTCCCAGACCTGGTGGCTTAAACTCACACCAGGAGCGTGTGCGTGTGTGCCTAAGATCCTGAGAGGAGAATGGAGGAGAAGGGATTGTGGTGTGGCCATCCTCCTGGGGGGTCATTTCTCACTTTCTGTCTCTCTATCTCTGTATTTCTGGAGAGTACACGTGTCCTATAGTGGGGGAAAAAACAAAGGTCTTCTGTATTAACAGGGAGGATCCTGGGAAGTCTGATGTGAGATTGCCATAACCCAATACCACAAAGGCAGGTGGTATTGGGTTATGGCTCCTGGATTCAAGGACAAATGACAGAAATCCTTGGAATGAAGTGAGACTTAGAGCCCCAAAACTGCACCTAAGAGGTGCCTGACTCATCAATCACCTACAGGTCATGAATGTATTGCACAAGGCTTCTGCTTCACTCATCTCCGAGATGAATTCTGATTCGTAATCAGAATTAGCTACGACTGTGGTTTACCCTATCCCAACGATTGATAGCTCTTGTTTGCAGCCTCGACCTTCTTCTGCAACTTCAAACTCATGTATCCAACTGCCTACTTATTCTCTCCACAGAGACATTTTATAGGGCACCTCAAACTTAACGTGGCCATAGAAGAATTCTCTTTATTTTTATACTTATTTATTTATTTAGGCAGAAGGCATACATGCTAGCCAGGGAGAGAAACCCCCAATGGAGCGTGGTTGTGCCTCAAACTTTTTTCCTCCATTTCTACAGCCTATCAGGACTTTGGACATGTAGGCATACACAGTTTGGGTGTTTTCAATCACCAAGGTTGGGATTTGAACCGTAGTTGGCCACGTGGGATCTAATAATATCTCCCACTGCACAGTCCTTAGCTGCTGCACTATGGCACCGGTTCCATTTAAAGATTCTTAATTCCTCTCTCCCCACCAGTCTTGCTTATTTTCTAATAAGTTGCTTAATTCCAACATCTAGAAGTTACACACACTCTTCTCTTCTTCAGCACTCCCTTTCTATTGAACCCCCACTTATTGTAGTAGTAAATCTTTTAAGAAGTATCTTGAAACTGTTCTCTTTTCTCCATCTTCACTATTGCTTCCCAGCCAAAGCCACTTTTATCTTTTTTAAAGATGTATTCAATTCAATTAATTTATTTATTTGTTAAAAATTAAAAAGAGACCAGTGTAGGGGGAGTGAGAAAGCAGGCTGCCAAGTTTGGGACTCAAATCACAGTAGGCCATGTGGGAGTCCAGTGCCTCAACCACCATGACACCTGGCGGCCCCACCACTTTTGTCTTTACTGGTACTATTGCAATAACTTCCTAATAATTCTAGCTATGGCCACACTTACTGCACCAAGAAGCTATTCTTCGCATAGCAGCAAGATTAGTTTTTAAAAAATATTAAGTTGATCATGTCTCTACTGTGTTTGAAACTCTCTAACATGCTCACTTCTATAATTAGGAGAAAGTCCAGTGATGTCCATGGTTTG
>NW_006159667.1:1306038-1322339 GCF_000334495.1 Tupaia belangeri chinensis
TGCTGACTTTCTTTCTGACCTACGTTTTGAGGACCTTGCCCTAACTGTCCCCTAGTGTTTCATAGTTATTGTGATTCATGAATCAGCTTAAATATCATCTCAAAGAATCTGTTCAATCCAGTGTTACCCACCTGGCATCTACCACATAACTCTGTTTCATAGTTTCATTCAAATGATGGAATTTATCATGGAAAGCATTTACAACTAAAACAACACTTCCTTTTAAAAAGTACAAATGCCTAAGAGATATTCACAAGTAATTTTAAACATGGCACCTTCTTTCCCCATTTGATGGGAGAAAACAGCAGCTGTTTCTAGTGTTACCAGCTAACTAAGTCCAGCTGCTGCTTCTCATAGTCAATGAAATGAAAGGCAGAGGCTGGAGAAGAAGGGAATTTATTTCTGTAACCAATTACTGGGAGATAGTCAGCAAGCACCATCCAACTGTCTTGAAAAACCCAACATGTTTTCAGTATTTACAGGCACAAGATGCAAACACGTGCAAATCATTACTCACTGTAATCAATCAGAATCAACCACTTCCCCTGAGTAATTATCCTGATTCTTTTTTTTACTTCAAATACTCATTTCTAGTTTTTCATGTGACCATTCTTCAAACAGATCTTCCTATGACTCAGCACTGGGTCAGATTGTTCTCTCAAGGCCTGTCTTAATTTCAAAATGGCTGCAGTCATCCTAAATCTTAAACTGATTGGCTTCACTAGAGGACTAATAGTTTGGGCCTATGGCCCAGATGGGTAGTGTAGGCTTTCCTATGGGAGATTTGGATTTTGGATCAGTTGATTCAGTTAATCTGACTAACGTGGGTGGGAATCTCAGACTGACTACACTGATGTAGACTAGACTTACTGCTAGAATAAATGGGGGTCAATAAAAGGGGGTGCTGAGGAAAAGAGAGGAGCACATGTGACTTCTAGATGTTGAAATTAACTCATTGAGGAAGAAGCAGGATTGATGAAGAAAGGAATTAAGAGTTATGTAATGGGACCGGCCCCTTAGTGCAGCGGTTAATGGACCACATCTGTGTAGCATTGATATAATTAGTACCTCAAAAATACCAAGAGAACTTGAAGCCCCATCCTGAATCAGTGAACTCTTCCATTATGTAGAAGCACATGATCTAAGAAATATTTTAGAACCATTATATTGTATATATTCTCTGTAGGAATGCTCTTGCCACTAGGTGTTACTTTTGGGATAGCCTGTGGAAGTCAGCTACTTTAGTCTTCTTATTTTATAGATGAGGAAATTTAGATCTAGAGGGGAAAGTAACCAACTCAAGGTCATCCTGCTACTTAGAGGCAGAGCCAGGACCAGAATTTAGAATCCAGACTTTAAAAAAAAAATATTTTATTTATTATTATTTTCCAGTTTGTTCAGAGAGAGTGAGAGAGGGAAAGTGAGAGAGCAAGTCACTAGGTCTGGGACTTGAACTGCAGTTGGCCATATGAGAGTCCAGTGCCCTTAATCACCATGCTACCTGCCCCCCATGAGACTTTTTTTTTTAAGAGATTTTTGCTACAGGGTATATCTGCTCGTTGGAGAGACAGATAGAAACAGACAGAAAGCGAGAAACCACCCCCCACCCCAGGGGAGATGGCCATGTCACAATCCCTTTCCCTCCATTCTCCTCTTGGGATTTTTTTTTTTTAGAAGTTTTTGCTGTAGGGCGTGTGCACTCGCCAGGAAGACAGAGAGAGAGACAGAAAGCGAGAAATCATCCCCCTGGCGGGTAGTGGCCACACCGCAATCCCTTTTCCTACATTCTCTTCTCGGGATCTTGGGCAGGCACGCACACGTGCCCAGTGTGAGTTTAAGCCACTGGGTCCAGGACTTGAACCGTGGTCGACTACATGGGAGTCCAGCGACATAGCCATTACGCTAACTGCTGGTTCCTCCTCTCGGGATTTTAGGCACACATGCACACATACCTGGTGTGAGTTTTAAGCCGCTGGGACAAGGACTTGTATGGCAGTCGACTACATGGGAGTCCAGTGATGTATGTCATCTGCTGATCCCCAGAGTCCAGACTTTTACAACATATCATGGTACCCTTTCCCATATTCCCTTAACCCTCTAAATACCCCCATCAACTAAGAAGCCCAGTTGGATTTGCCTTAAACAATGTGCTTGTGAGCCTGGGTAGAACTACCACAGGTCTCTGGATCATGCAGTTGCTGTGATGAAGACACTGGTCTTCACTATGGCACTGATCTTCCTTCCTAGTGTTGCTTAGACTATATATATATATATTATATTATGTATATATAATATATATAATGTGTGTGTATTATACGTGTGTATGTATATATATATATACACATATCTATATAATATATATAATATGTGTGTGTATTATATGTGTATATATATACACACATATCTATATAATATGTGTGTGTATTATACGTGTATATGTGTATATATATACACACATATCTATATAATATATATAATATGTATGTGTATATTATACGTGTGTATGTATATATATATATATACACACACATATAAAAGATTTTTGCCATAGGGTGCATGAACTCACCCAAGAGAGACAGGGAGAGAGAGAGAGAGAGAAGAGAGAACATGAGAAACCATTCCTCAGGGGAATGGTTACACTGCAATCCCTTCCTCTCGATTTTCCTCTTGGGATTTTGGGCACGCATGCACACATGCCTGGTGTGATTTTCAAGCTGCTAGCTCCAGGTCTTGAACCCCACAGATGGTCATGTGGGAATCCAGAGCCTTAAATACCATGCTACCTGTTAGCCCTATGTTTAGAATATTTTTAACTCATCATCAAATATTTACCATCACAGGAAAGTCATTGTATTTTCATCTAGGGCTTCAGTGAGACCTAACAGTCACATTATCATTCCATCTAGTTAACAGTCTATTCAGATTTACTAGAAATAAATTACTTTCCTTGCATTTTCTCACAGTGAGATAGTTTGTCTCATAATGATTCAACTAATGTGGTTGTCTTTCACCCTGATATTTATAGAATTTCAGAGTTACACAGCTCTCACAAAATAGCGACTGGACCAGTTCCATAGTCTGTTGGGTATTGGGCTGGATCTGCCATGCTGACCATGGTTTGTATCCTGACCCCAGTGGCTTAAAAAACATGCCAAGCACATGCGTCTGCATGCTCCAAATGCTGATAGTATGGAGAAATGGAGAGGGGATTGTGGCACGACCAAGTCCCACCAGAGGGTGCTTTCTCCCTCTCCCTCTCTCTTGTTCCCTGGCAAGCGCACATCGCCTCTGGCAACTAGAAAAAAAAAATCAGGACTATTTTTTCTTTTGTGCCGTGTTGCTGTAGTTAAAAGTTAGGGCTGTCAGAGAGACTCTACCTAATTTATTTGGAGATTTGGGAGATTGTTCTCCTTCACTGAAGACAATTTGACTCTGTAGCCCCTCTCCTGTGTATATGTTCACCATTTATTTCTTTTCCTGTCTTTCTGATGTCAGGAGGTGGGAGATGGGGTACATTTCCAATGTACAGAGACTTGCTACCCATATTTATTTTCTCTAGATCATCCTAAGGATGATTATGAGGATTTGGTTGTTGGGAGCAGTGAGTAGCTATGTGTGATCTGAATAACATATTAGCTCTGGAAATTTCTAGCTAAGCACGTGACCAAGAAGTTTGGGACCAGTGTGCTATGATAGAGCTCCTTGGTAAGTGTGCCTTTTCTAAACATTCCACGTGATGTGATTAGAGCAGTAGGATGGTCCTTTGTTCCTAGGATGGGTTTGAGGAACTGCAGATAGCCTGGGACTTTGAGTTCATCTCTCTTGGAGCAAAAAATGGAGCTGAAACCACCAGCCAAAGTCACCTCTGGTCTCTCTCTCCTGCAGCTGATGCTCACATTGGCTGCAGCTGCGTTTTCAGCTCTCTCCCGGCCTTGCTCAGTTTCCCAAGAGGCAGTTGCTCGTTTTGTTGCACCAGTCCTGTAGCCTCCGTTCCCTCCTCAGTAAAATGTTCTCGGCGCACAAAAACAGCCGCGGAATGGGGACAGCTTTGGGCAGAGAGGAAGGGGAGCTTGCCGTCTGGCCGTAGTGCGCCGCTGCACCACCTCCAGTGCTGCAGGAGCCTCTAACCCTGCCTAAGAAACCAATGGAGCGTCCGTAAACCTAAAATCCAGCTTGGCTCAGCCCAGCTTCCTCCCCCACCTCCAGACCCCCAGGTGAGGCAAAAAGACCCATATGCCATGCAACGAGCAGAGAGTCTGTCGGCCAGTAAGAACTGGACTTGCAGCAGGCTTATTCTACCAGAATTTGACCTGAATCTTAGCACGTTTTGTTCTGTGGAAAGAAATGTCATCACGGTCTCCTGTTGTTTCCTATCAATTTATTTCTTGTGGTAACATAAAACAATTCCTCTGGGATGGGGTGAAGAGATTGGATATAAATTTTACAAGTGCCCAGTACTTTGGCTTAATTCAGTGCGGAAGACGTCAGAAATACCTCCCAATAACCAGGTTACCCATGCAAGGCTACGAACCTTCTCTGAAGAATGGTGGCTAACAGCCAATAGTACAAATGTGATGCTGCAATTTGTAGGGGTCTGTTTCAGCATTTATATTTAAATACATTTCCCTCGAAGAATTTTTAATTGGCGATTTTGCCTTGAGATGCTCAAATAAATCAGAGGGGGAGCCAAACCTAGTTATTTCGCTTCGTAACCAAGCTTTATTTGAGGGCTTTCTTTCCCCTGCGGTTCTTGCCCCGAAGCGATCTGTAAAGCGAACCCACTCTGATACAGTTTGAAAAGTGCATTTTGTACTTGGCTCTTTCTTTGATCGAATTAATCTGGGCTTTTTTGTAGTTCTAAATGAGGCCTATGGGCTGACAATGTAGCTGTTTAAAGGGGATTTTAGGGGATAATAGCCAATGCAAATAGTGCCATGAGAATGGCAACTTGCTTTTGCACTTTCAATCACATAATAACAGCAAAGAAAGCTTTTAAAATGAATTGAAATTTTGTGGCATGCCATCTGGGATTATTTGGGGAAACAGTTCTGAATACTGCAGTTGGGCAAAAGAATGGAGGTACGGTTTGCTCTTAAGCTGACATGTTTCAGATGGCAACCTTATGCTAACTGGTGCAAAGTTGGCTAGCATTTTTTTTTTTTCTTTCTCTCGGATTATCTGCAAAAATTCTCTTTGATTGCTGGTATTTGGGTCTGAAAAACTTTTCCATTGTTGAAGAATTCAATTCAACCCCTTGCAGCTGCTGATCCCTTATTGTTCCACTCGTTATGTGTACGCGTCTCAGATGAATGTAGCCAAGCCTTTTAGTGCCTTAATAGGTGTCTACATAAAGGTCATTTATTCTGCCGTACTTGTTTTAACAAAAGTTTATACACAAACAACAACCACAGCTAAAACATTCACATTAATCAATTTCCTCCTGATGCAGAATGCAAAAACTGCCTCAAACCATGGCCCAGGCATAAAAAATGTTTTCTGTGTATGATGCTGCAAAGCAGAAAATAGTTTATGCAGTTCCATCAGGGGCAAGGCATAATAGTTTCAGCGCAGTTCCTAGCTGAGGTCACTCATTCTGGTGCTGGGGTGTCCGTGCAGCCGCACTTAGGTAAAGGTTGAGGGCAGAGACTGTCACAGGATGGAGTCTGTTGCAGGTTTAGCTCTTTTCTTGATGTCTACCCTTGCTTGGGAGCTGTTCTCTGTGAACTCTGGTGGCTGCCAGCTACTGTCTCTGCAGGAAAGGGTGCATAGGTGATACCAAGAGCTGGAGAAAAAATTGCATAAAGGGGTACAATCAGGTGTCAGGATAAACAATTTCCTTACATTTTAAAGTCCCCGTGTTATATACAAGAAAAGACGACCATGGCTATCCCTTTCCTTCTTTAAACCTCGGTGGGTTGCTTTCAGAATGATGTAACTGACGAAAATACAATGATAACTACCAGTTGTAAACGTTGGTGAGGATGCTGACATGCTCACCAAAATACTAGACAGGGGAGAGAGAAGCCAGGACTGGGAGAAGATATTCTGAAGGTCCTTGATGCTGTTCATTGGTGCTGTGAGGGGGATTGTCCAGGAGAGGGGACGTCATGTGAGAATTGCAGAACTCTGGCCACGTGGGGGAGGGAGTGAGAAGGCCCACCCACCCTGCCTCCTGGAAGCAACCCCAAGAACTTGCTTCAGCTGCTGGGTAATTCAGTGACATGTTCACATTCTCCCATTCATTTTAGGATGCTCATGGTCATTTCTTTCCTTAAATCCTTCACAAAGTAAAAATAAACATACCACCTGTAGGTTACTCCTGCTCAATAATCTTCCAAGCTCAAGGGTTATACTGGGGAGGTTAAAGATTCAGTCCTAAGATGCCTTGTAGTTTTATGAAGAATGATTTGGCCCTATGTGGCTCCACCTCTTCCCTGACATCATCTGAGGGTCTCTTCCCTTCACATATTTGGTTGGGTGAGAGTTAGGAAGCCATAGTTCTCCAGGTGCTAAGGACTTGCCCAATCTATCTACCTGCTTCTTTTCTGTAACGATTTCTTAGGTGTTTAGGCTACCCAGCTGCTTCTCAAACTTAAAAAAAAAAAAATTATTTATTTAATTTTATTTATTCATTGATTTTAGTTTGACCAGACACACACACACACACACACACACACACACACAGATGGAAAGTGAGAAAGCAAGCTGCAAGCCACCAGGTCCAGGACTTGAACTGTGTTTGGCTATGTGGGAGTGTCTAGCACCTTAACCACTATGCCACTTGCTGCTTCTCAAACTTTAAGGAGCATCTGGATGACCCAGAGATCTTGTTAAAATGCAGCCTCTGGGGACCAGCAGTTAGCGTAATAGCTATGTCGCTGGACTCCCACGTAGTCGACTGCGGTTCACGTCCTGGACCCGGTGGCTTAAAACTCACGCCGGGCGTGTGCGCGTGCGTGCCCAAGATCCCGAGAGGAGAATGGAGGAGAAGGGATTGCGGTGTGGCCATCCTCCCTGGGGGGTCATTTCTCGCTTTCTGTCTCTCTGTCTCTCTCTGTCTGTCTGGCGAGCACACGCGCCCTATAGCAAAATACCTCTCCAAAAAAAGAAAATAGAAAAAATGCAGCCTCTGATGCAGTGGGTCTGAAATGGGGCCTGAAGACCAGCATTTCTAACAAACTCCCTGGTGATGCTGATATCTCCAAGGCTCTAGATTTGAACTGACCAAGAAATGAAATACAGCTCCTACTGTCCCAGAGCCAAAGGATCTGTCTATGCAATGGTGATTACAACAATCTGGGGAGCTTTTACAATAACAAATGTCTGGGCCCCACTTCCATTCCCTACTGCCCCCCCCCCAAAAAAAAGTTAATGGGCTTAGGGTGGGGTTTTTAAAGAGCTCCTCAAAGAATTCTAGTGAGCAGTCAGGACTGAGGACTCTGGCCCAAAGGATTGAACTAGATGTGAAGACTTGAGTGGGAATTGTGAGGAGCGATTCCTCAGGTACAGTCGCCAAGGCTGAGAACAGCGGGCTGGTCATGGACATGAAACTCTTCCCCTGCCAGCCTACCTATCTAAAGGATCATGCCCATGATAGTGAGGGAGGAAATGGCAAAGTTGCCATGTGTGTTACAATATACTCACATGTAGTGATGTCACAGCCTTATTCTAGGTCATAGGCTGTGGCGTCTCCCTGACACTAGCTCCTTTGCTGCTGAAGTTGCTTTGGTGCAAAAGGGGAGCAGGATTCCACTGCTTCTAGTTAGGGTGATCACCTGTCCTAGACTGATGGGTTTCCCAGGATATGAGATTTCAGTGCTAAAACCAGGAGAGTCCCAGGGAAACTGGGACGTGTTGGTCATTTAGTTCTAGTGCAATGGCTCTTATTGTGGTGTTCTAAAATTTGACACCAAAAACACGAATCATAAAAAGGAAATATTGATACTCTGGACCTCTCTCAATAAATGAAAAGCTTTTGTTTTGAGAAAGTCTACAGGAAGACGATAGAAAGATAAACTACAGACTGGGAGAAGATATTTTAAAGCCATGTATCTGATAAAGGACTAGTATTAAAATAAGGAGTTTTCAAAACTTACGGTAGGGACCAGCTGGTGGTGTGATAGTTAAAGCAGCTGGATCCTACTTGGCTGACTGAGTGGTTCGAGTCTTGGACCTGGTGGCTTGAGAAACATGAGTGTATGTGCATTTATGCTCAAAGTCCTGAGAGGAACGGAGAACAGACTGTGGTATGGTCACCCCCTCTGGAGAGTACTTTCTCACTTTCCCTTTCTCTATTTTTCTCTTTCTCTGGCAAGTGTATGCTCCCTCTAGGGAGGGAAAAAAACAAACAAACAAAAAACCCCTCAACAGTAAAAACTAAATAATCCAGTTAGAAAATGAGCAAAGGGGACCAGCAGATGGTATAATGGCTACATTGCCAGACTCACATGTATTCGACTGCAGTTTACGTCCCAGACTCGGTGGCTTAAAACTCACACTGGGCACATGTGCGTGTGCGCCCAAGATTTTGGGAGGAGAATGGAGGAGAAGGGATTGCAGCGTGGCCATACCCCTGGGGGTTAGTGATTTCTCGTTTTCTGTTTCTCTCTGTCTCTTTGGCAAGTGCACATACCCTATAGCAAAAACATCTCTTAAAAAAAAAAAAAAGAAAATGAGCAGAAGAACAGATATTTCATTCAAGAAGATTCTCAGCTGGCAAATAAGCAGGTATAAAGATGTTCAACATCACTAGCCATTAGAGAAAGAGAAATGGAAACCGCGAAGTGATATTACATGCCTGTTGGAATGACTAGAACGAGAAGTAATGATGACATGCTGGTGAGCACATGGAGAAATGAATCACATGTATATCAGTGTAAATGAAGCTGAGAGATAGAGAGGTGCTGATTAATGAGTGCAGAATTATAGTTCGATAAGAGGAACAAGTTCTAGTGTTGTGTAGTACAGTATGGTAACTATAGTTAGCAATAATTTATTGTATATTTTAGAATAGCTAGAAGAACAAATTTTGAATAGTCCCAACATCAAGTTATGACAGATGTTTGAGATGATGAATTTAATCATCATGCATTATATTTATATACTGAAAAATCACACTGTATTCCAGAAATATGTATAATTATTGTGTATTTTTTAAAAAATTAAAAAGAGGGGCTGGCAGGTAGAATGGTGGTTGGGGTGCTGGACTCCCATGTGGTCGACCCTGGTTTGAGTCCTGGATCTGGTGGCTTGCTTTCTCATTCTCCCCTTCTCTCTCTCTGGTCAAATTGAAGAATAACAATAAATAAATAATTATAAAAAATTAAACACAAAATAGGAGAAACAGGTACAGTCACTCTGGAAAACAATTTGACAGTTTCTTATAAAAATAAAGGTCCAGGTAGTGGCATGGTAGTTAAGGCACTGAATCCCCATGGCCAACACTGCGAGTTCTAGTTCCGGACCCAGTGACCTGAAAAACACACTGGGCATGTCTGCTTATGTGCCCCAAATTCTGAGAGAAGAATGAAGGAGAAGTAATTGTGATGTGGCCAGTCTCCCAGGGGGCGATTTCTTATTTTCCCTCTTTCTCTCTCTCTCTCTCTCTGGTGAGCACATGTGCCCTATGGCAAAAAAAATCTAAGAACAACAACAATAAAACTAAACATGCAGCTACCATACACTTTAGCAATTGCACTCCTGGGCATTTCTTCCAGTAAAATAAAAACTTACATTTACACAAAAACTGGCACCTAAATTTTCATAACAGCTTTTTCTGTAATAGCTGAAAACTGGAAGCAATGTAGGTGTCTTTCAACAAGTAAATGGTAACCAGTGATTATGTGTTTCAGTAGATGAAAACCTTCAAAGCATTCAGCTTATGGAGAAAGAAAATGAAAGAAACCTTTAGAGATGAAAAGTTGAGTTCTACTAATCTAGTGCATACTACATCTGGATGTTTGATTTTGAAGTGCTGAATTCAGGGAATAACCAGCCTATATACATGGCGGAGGGCTGAACAATTACATTCTCACAAACAAAGGAGACAAAATAAAGTCTTCAATGCTGAGACCAACCAACTGAAAATCAAAAAAGTAAGAAACACACATACACACACACACACACACACACACACACACACACACGACTACTTCTAGGATTTCATTGATTCAAGTTTAACTCATTATCTTTATTATTATCATTTTAAAAACTTTTCCTAGAGGGCACATGTGCTTGTTGGAAAGAGAGAGAAAGGGAGAAAGCAAGAAAGCACTCCTATGTAAAATGGTCATTCTGCAATCCCTTGTCTTCCATTTCTCCTTTTGGGATTTTGAGCATGCATGTACAAACATCCGATGTATCCTTCAAGCTACTAAGTCTGGGATTTGAACTGCTGGTTGACCATGTAGGATCCAGCTATTTTAACCACCATGCTACTGGGTGATTCTAACTCATTTTCTTTCTATATCACCATCTCTACAGTGTAGTGATAACTCTCATAATGATCCTAAAATATTGTTGAATCTTGCTTCCCAAACTATCAAAACTGTTTTATAAATATTATTATGGGTAGACTCTACTGTATCACAATTTTCTGCATCTATAGATGGTCTCCTAACGGCATCAGTTAGTTGATTAATGTTTGCTAACCCAGAGCATGATGCTCCCCATCCCCGGATGTTCAGTAGTGAAGGTACCTGGAGAAGAGATCTCATGAGCTATTCAATTACATTGCTAACAGAAGGGCACATCCATGGGTAAGATCATTAGTCAGGTTGGGTCTTTGGGTCCAAGCATCCCGCAGTGCCAAGCAGAGGGGCTCATTTGTGTAAGTCATGCTCAATAGTCACCCTACTGAAGCACTCATCTCCGTTATCACAGAAATAGTAGTAAGTGGCTTCTCTGTAGTACCTATTGCATGCCAGATACTGTTTGATGTGTATTAACTCACTTAATTCTCTCTACAACTTCATGAATTAAATACTATTCCTGTCTCCCTTGCATTGACAAAATCCAGGCAGAGAAGTTAGATTGCCCAAGGTCACCCAATTTAGCAGAGCCAAGATTCAAACTCAGCTCATCAAGCTCTGGAATTCACTGCCTTTCAAAATAAGGCATGCAAATAATAGTCTTTTAATAGGTCTCTATTTGAATATCAAATATTTTTACTTTACTACGGCCTACATTTTCTAGGATTTGTTTCCATTTTCTGAATCAATTTATCCATTAAGTGTCTAGATCACAAAGCCTGTGGACTTGTATGCAATTTTCCAGTTTGGAAAAATGATCAAGTCACAGTAGGATGCATTAACTGTGGAGTCTCGCAGATGGCAAAACAAGATCAAGATGGAGTAATGTTATTCTAAATGTCATTGCACATGTCAGCTGTTTTGATGAGGCCTGCATAATTTGCCCGTTACTGGTTCTATGGTATAATTTGTTGAATTGTATCATTTTCATTTATTTGACATTATGATTCAACGTAATGTGTCATTTGTCTGTGTTCATGGGTTGTTATTTCCTCATGGGCACCTTTGAATATGAAGGACAAGCTTGCTATAGAAACTCTAATAAGTTTTGGAGGGAATTTCTAAAGTCCATAGCTGCTCTTCCATTCCCCCAGCTTGGCAAATTCGCTACAGATGGACTGACCTATGAACACCATGGTGTTTTTTATTTTATGGTGTGTTTGTTCCTAGGCTTGGAGGGATGTGAATGGCTCTAAATTTAATCACAGATTACTATTTCTTGGTGGGACATGTATTCATTTAAAATAAAACGAGGCCTCATTATCTTACAACTAGGTCTAGGAGAGTTTTCTTGCAGGAGTTTATTGTTGTTGGCATTATTATTATTATTCCCGAGACTCTCCTTTAGTGTTATTTTTGCTTCTCTATTTTCTGGGAAAAATTGGCATCTGTACTGATGCTAAGTTAAATGGTTTATCCCTTTCTTCCATCTCGACTTCCACTGCTGGGCTAGCTCTATGGGGGAACTAATGGTTGGTAACTAACTTAGGTAAAATGCTGCTGGAAGAAAAGATACCTTGAGAGCTGGGAGGCAGTCTGTCAAAATGATCAGTGGAGACATCTCTGTAATTTTGCCATTTTGCAAATGATCAATAATCTTGGCTTGCCAATCTAAGAAAGAGCATCTCAAACTCAGAGACATCAAAATGAGCTGGGAAAAACCCTCGAGCCATCTTTATGTTCTCTGATTTAGAACATAAAGGGGCAGTGAGAACAATACCTATTTCCTGCCATAAACTGACAGGTGTACATCCATCACTTTCGATATGGAAGTCACAGCTCAGAATTGGGTCACATTATAGAAAGAAAATATTTGTGTGATCAGGAACGAGTGCACCTTACTGGACACATTATTATTAATTTTTTTCCCTGAGAAATAAGGCACTTGACAGGTGATAGAACAAAGTATTTGAATACATGTTGTTGTAATGAAAGTGTTTGTACAGAATGGCAAGAGGACTTCTTCAATGTTTTCTTATTATCTTAAGCTTTATGTCATGTCAACTTAAGCTGTTATCCTACATTAATTGCTATTTAAAGGATTTTTTAAAAAGCTTATTTCTATGTTTGTGCAAGTATGAGGGAGAGGAAGAAAGAGACAGAAATGGAAAGACAGGCACCCCCAGTAGGTGCCCCACACTGCCATCCACTCCCAGCCTCAGTCAGTCCCAAATCATAGGCACTAACATGCCTTGGATATTCAAGGAGGTTTATAGATGAGAACCTGGAACTTTCCCATGTGGGTCAGCGTCTCAATACACTATGTTATACCTGCACAAATGTCTGGCCCTACTACTATTTTTATGATATGTACCACTTAAAATGTATTTCTATTAGACTTCTTAGAGAATTTTAGAACTGAGCGGGACTTTTCAGATAGTAAGAGCTGCAATTACAGAGGGCTTACTCTGTCAGGAACCCACATTAGTGCTCTGTAGATTGTTTCATTCTCTACGACTGTGAGGTGAGTATAAATACCGCACCCCTGCTCAGCCGCCCTTCACAGCGAGGATTAACGAAGCCTGGCAAAATTAAATAAGGTAACTAACATCTCTTAGCTGGAAGAGCTAGGATTAAAATTTTAGCCCTGTTAACTAATATGTCTAGGCTAGTGTGTCTAGGTTTTTGACCACCCTGGTAAATATTCCTTGGGAGAAGTTAATTTACCTAAAGTAACATCAATGTACTACTGATTTTATAAATTAAAAAGAAAAAGAGGTGGGGCCATTAACTGGTATAATGGTTAAGGGCACTGGACTCCCACATGACTATCTGTGGTTTGAGTCCTGGACCTGGTGGATTGCTTTCTCACTTTCCCTCTTTCTTTCTCTCTCTCTCTCCCTCACTCTGTCCCCTTCTGGTCAGATTAAAGTAAAGAAATAAAAGTGCAATAGAAAATAATTATTTAAAAAAAATAAATAGAGGCGAAGGCCAGGATGAAAACCCTCGTGCTCTGGAATAGAACTCTGTTCTCGCTAGGTCTAGAATACCCCTAGTCTTCATTTCTGGGAACTCCTCCATGGAGCAGAGCACAAACTCTTCTTATCAAGTATTCAAGCTTGGATATCACATACTATGCTGTTTATTCTTTTAAAGTATACATTCGGTTTCTTTTGGTATATTCACAGACTTGTACAACCACCACCATGTCTGATTCTAGAATATTTTAGTCATTCCAAAACAAACCCCATACCCATTAGCAGTCACTCCCTATTCTTCACATCCCCTTCTTCCAGCAATCACTAATCTACTTTATCTCTATGGATTTGGGTATTCCAGACATATCATATAAACGGAATCATATAATATGTGACCTTTTGCATCAGCATCTTTTACCTAGCATATTATTTTCATGGTACATCCACGTTGTAGCATAAATCAATTGTTTCTGTAAGATGAATGTTCTGTTGTATGAATATACCACATGTTATTTATCCATTCATCAATCAGTGGACATTTGGGTTATATTCATTTTTTGGCTATTATGAACTCTTGCTATTGTTTGTTTTTGATTTAGTCATCCTAGTGGATGTACTATCTCCTCATAGTTTTGATTTGCATTTTCCTAATGATTAATAAATAATGTTGAGCATCTTTTCATATACTTGTTTATTGGTCATTTGTATATCATCTTTGCAGAAATATTTATTCAACTTAATTTGCCCATTTTTAATTGGACTGAGGTTTTTTGTTTGATTGTTTTTTAAAGTTTTTGCCTTAGGGCACATGCACTCACTGAAGAGAGAGAGAGAGAGAGACAGAGAGAGACAGAGAGAGACAGAGACAGAGACGGTGAAAGGGAAAGTGAGTAATCACCTTCCAGGGAGGCAATCCCTTCTCCTTGTTCTCCTCCTGGAATCTTAGGCATGCATGCACATGTGCCCAGTGTGAGTTTCAAGTTACTAGAACTGGGACTTGAACTGTGGTTTGCCACGTGGGAGCTTAGTGATATAATTGCTACACTATCTGCTGGTCCCTAATAGGACTGGGTTTTAAGAGTTCTTTATATATTCTGGATACTGGACCCTTATGAGATACACAGTTAGCAAATATTTCTCCCATTTTGTGGTTGCCTTTTCATTTTCTTGATGGTGTCCTTTAAAGTACAAAGTTTTTAATATATATATTTTTAGAGGACCCCCCCCCTTAGGGTGCGTGCACTCAGTGGAGAGGGCGAGACAGAGAGACAGAGAAAAAAAGGGAAAGAGAAATCACACCCTGGGGGATGGCCATGCCACAGTCTCCTTTCTTCCAGTCTCTTCCTGGGATTTTGGCCACACACACATATGTGCTTGAAGTGAGTTTCAAGCCACTGGGTCCAGGACTTGAACCACAGTTGGCCCTGTCGGCGTCCAGTGACATAACCACTATATCATCTGCTGGCCCCTGAAGTTTTTAATATGAGGTCCAATTTACCTGTTCTTTTGTTTTTGTTTTTGTTTTTGTTTTGTTTTATTTTGGTTAATTTGCCAGAGAGCATGTATATTTGCTAGGGAGTGGGGGTGGGGGATATGAGAAAGTCCCTCCCATGGGGAATGGTCATGCCACAATTCCTTCTCCTCCATTTTTCTACACTGTTGGGATTTGGGGCACATGCACACCTGTCCAGCATGATTCTCAAGTTGCCTCTTGGTCCAGGACTTGAACAGTGTAGTCAGTCATGTGGGATGTAGCTGTCTTAACCACCATTGCAACTCGCTGACCCATCACTGTGCTTTTTATGTCATATCTAAGAAGACATTGCCTAATCCAAGGTCACAGGAGTTTATTTTTCTGGTTTCTTCTACAAGTTTTGTGGTTTTAGCTCTTGCGTTTAGGTCTATTATCCATTTTGAGTTTATTTTTATGTATGGTATAAGGTCATAAGAATTTTTCCATGCAAACTTTTAAACTTAATTAAGTAGAAAGACATTTAATTACTCACCTGATATATACTAGACAATATAGTAAATTACTTGCAATCATGTTAATCTATTAATTTGTGTCAAAAATATTAAAACTTTAGCTCCAAATGTAAGATGGATTTTTTTTTTCTTTTATGGAGAGATTTTGCTATAGGGCATGTGTGCTCACTGGAGATACAGAGAGATATGAGGAGAGAGAGAAAATGAGAAATCACCCCTGGAGGGATGGCTACACTCAATCCCTTCTCCTCCATTGTCCTCTCAGAATTTTGGGCATACACGCCTGACATGAGTTTCAAGCTGTTGAGTCTGGGACTCGAACCGCAGTCGGCCATGTGGGAGTTCAGTGCCTTAAGATGGATTCTAACTCTGCCTTTTCTAACTTTAATTTTCCCAAAGTGAAACTAGAAAATGTTCTATGATTCTTTGATTTCTATCTATTAAGCCATTATAATAGGGTTGGGAAATAATTTTCTATAAGGGGCTTTTGATAACTCATAGAAAAAATGCTTCAAAAGCCGCAGCAGTCAGATATATACTTCAATTACCATTTTAAAGAAAGTAATAAAATTATTTTTAAAAGTCTACTAATCTGGTTTCTACATTAGGAACAGACAACTAAAATCACTAAGTATTTAAGTAGCATTTAAGTTCACTGTAGTTCTGTGCATTGAACAACTGTTGAGAAAAAGAGAGAGATGGGGGGGATTGGGAGGAAAGGATGAAGTAAAATGAAGACAGGAGAGAGTAGAGAGTCTTGAAGGCCACACCCAGGCAGGTTTTGTTCCTGGCAGTTCCTGTGGTTTGGGAGGTACTGGGTGTGAGTAGTAGGGAGGGGAGACTGGCAGAGTGAAGACCCATTCAGATG
>NW_006159667.1:1322407-1366734 GCF_000334495.1 Tupaia belangeri chinensis
AGAAGAAATAAAGAGAATGGAGGTGGTGTGGTGGTTGAGGCTCTGGACTCCTACATGGCTGACCACAGTTCAAGTCCTAGGCTTGGATGCTTGCTTTCTTACTTACCCTGTCTCTTTCTCTACATGTTTCTCTGGTCATATTTAAAAAAAATCACAGTGATGAAGAGAAAACCAAATTTCATGAAGTGATAAGTAGTTTGGGACATTGTGATTAAGTCATTTTCAAGGAGGGCTCCTTTTATATAATCAAAATTATAATTAATGATATCTTGGTGCTGTCACCCCAGATAGGATGACACAAAGCTAAGAACTAGATTCAGTTTCACACTATGCCTTTGCTCTAGGAGGGTCTCTCTGCAGCATCATAGCTATGCCACAGTGTGGAGAAAATGGGTGAGTTTTTGTTTGTTTGTTTGTTTGTTTTCAGTTTTGCTATGGGATGCCTGCACTTGCTGAAGAGAGAGAGAGAGAGAGAGAAAAGAGTGAAAGAGAGAGAGAGAGAAAGAGAGAAATCACCCCCCGGGGGTATGGCCATGCCATATCCCTTCTCCACTCTCCTCAGGATTTGGGCGTGCATGCAGATATGCCCAGTGTGTCTCTCAAGCCAACAGGTCTGGGACTCAAGCATGTGGGATCCAACCACCTTAACTATTGGTCATTTGCTGGTACTCTCCTAGTGATTTTTTAAAAATTAATTAATGAATTAATTAATTCATTCCTTCATTTTAATTTGACCAGAGAGAGAGAGAGAGAAAGAGAAAGAGAGAGAGGAAAGTGAGAAAGTAAGCCACCAGGTCCAGGACTTGAACCGTGGTCAGCCATGTGGGCATGTCCAACACCTTAACCATCACACCACCTGCTGGTCCCCTCTCCTAGTGAGTTTTTAGGCATTGTTATGTATGGTTCTGCTTATTTAGCATGTTTCATGCGGTCTTAGCACACGAGGTACTTAGTATAATCACATATACATAACTGCATTTTTCTTTTTTGAGAAATTTCTGTTATTGGGGGCATGCACTTACTGGAGAGATGGAGGGAGAAAGTGAGAAATCATCCCCAGAGGGAGGGCGATGGCCACTGCAACCCCTTTCCCTCCAATCTCCTCTTGGAATTTTGGGCATGTATGCACACATGCCGGGCCCGAGTTTTAAGCTGCTGGGTCCGGTACTTGAACTGCAGTCGGCCATGTAGGAGTCGAGCACCTTAACTGCTATGCAAGCTGCTGGCCCCTCTTTTTTAAAAATAACTTGTCTTTTTCTTTTAAGGAACTGACAGCTATGAAGCAGGTCAGTAGGCAAAAGATTGTAGGTCTTTGACCCAGCATTCAACATGCAATATTAATATTGCAAACACTAATTCAGATTGTGAACTCAGTAGAATTCAGTTATATTGCATTGGTGTGGGCTACAGGCTCTGCAACTTGATACAAGGGTTTGAAATGATTAAAACAAAATGTTGATAAATACCCAACAATGTGCAACTCTATCAGTGTGCGACAAGTTTTTAATTTAAGAACATTACATTCTTTTGTATCAAGTCCTTCGATAATATTAATTTTCAAGAACATTAAATTCTGTCTAGTGTACTGAAGCTGGTAATTATAATGCATAAAAATAGCTGAATAACCAGGGTAGTGGCAATTACTCTGTCACTCATGAGTAATCAATTATTTTTGTGCGGCACAATATGGATGATGCCTGCACGCAGAGTAATAATGTAAGCACATAAATGAAAAATAGTTTTTCAAAAGCAGGGTGAGGCGTGCCTGAAAGCTTTAGCAAAATTACTTGAGAGCTAGCTTCTGTCTTTTTGAGGGGAGTCACATGGAATGGTTTGAAGAGATTTGGGCCCTGGGCTGACTATGTGCCAGAGTCCCAGGAGTGTGGCACACACAGCTTCTGTGGGTTAAGACCACCACGACGACTGGGCAGAGCAGATGTGAGATGCTGGTGCATAGACTGTGTACTGAGAGGGGCGAATGGGGCGGGCGGACTGCAGCGGTGAACGTGGTGTCTGGATGCGGAATAGGACCCACGCTTTTAAAATTTAACTTCCCAGCAGCCGCTCTATGAAGTCAGAAGAGTCTTCTCTGAGGCTGATGTTCCTAGCCCCTCTTTCCAGCTGTATTCTGGCATATACACTAAAACACTTGGGTTGGAAAGCTCTGGGCAGTGAGCTTTTCAGATGTCTCAAATATGTGCTCCTTCTTTAGTTATGGGCTCTTTCAAGAAAGGAAGCTCAGGAGGAAATTGATAAAGTTCAGAACAGTAAGAACAGTATTTTATGGGGTTGTTGTTAGAAATGAGATGTTTACAGAGCATTTACTATGTGCCAGGCACTGATTTAATAGACATGAAATTATTGTTGTTGTTATTAGTAATAATCATACACTAGAGCTGACTGCTTATTTCATGCTCTAACAATCTTTGTCTTCCTTGTGGAAGACTGCATAGCCACAAAGAATTAGATATCTTTCTTTGTAAATGCTATTTTTCATTTTAGATTTATGTATGATTTCTGCTAAAATCCTTCAAATTGAAGTGTGTTAAGGAAAAAAGATTGGGCCCAGAGGCATCCCAGAAGATGCCAGGCAGGGTATTACAGAAAGTAAGTGATGGGAGTCAGTGGATGGTGTGTATTGAGCATTCATGGAAGAGTTCTATGAGCACCTCAGGGAGTGTGTCATACAGTGGAGGTGGGAAAGAATGTCCACTAGGTCCAGCCACGGTGGTGCAGCAGTAACACTCGTGCCACACAATACTGGAAGTCACATGACAACTGCAGTTCGGGTCCCAGTCAGCTGAAAGACATGCTGACTGTGCATGTGTGCACCCAGGATCTTGAGAAGCTGAATGGTTGGGGAAAGGTGATTGCAGTGTGTTGAGACTTTATTGAGGATTCTCTCCCTGTCTCTGATCTCTCTCTCTCTTTCACTCTTTCAAATATGCACATGTTTTCTGTCTTTAATAAAAGAGGGGCCTGGCCTGTGGTGTGGTGGTTAAGTCAACCACGTAGTCCACCATGTGGTTTGAGTCTCAGACCTGGCAGCTTGTAAACATGCTGGGAAAATGTATGAGTGCACCCAAACTCGAGAGGAGAACTGAGGAGAAAGGATTGTGGTGTGGCAATCCCTCCTGAAGGGTTCTTTCTCTCTCTCTCTCTCTCTTTCTCTCTCTAGCAAGCACACATACCCTGTAACAAATTTAAAAGAAGAAAGGAAGGAAGGGATGGAGAGAGGAAAGCCAGATCCCATTGACACATCAGGATTCAAGACCTGCTAGTGGCAGCATGATGGGCATGCACATGTGCCCAAGACTCTGCCAGGGTGGAGAACTGGAGGAGAAAGGATTGCAGCAGGATCAGGCCCTGGTGTGGTCTATCTCTTCCCCAAACTCTCATGTGTGCACATGTACCCTCTGGCATAAAAAAAAAAATACACCAGACACAAAGAACTTATCACAAATGCAAGAAGAGGTCTAGGACAAGGTATATAAGGCAATGGAATAATTAAATGGTAGAGTAATTAGTCGTAGTTGAACTCAGATGCTATAACTTGAAAGGGGGAGGATCTTGGCAGGAAGGAGTGGAAGAGGGGGAATTGTCAGCAATGAGTACTGCAAGAGGGCTTGAGTCCTCCATGAATGTGTGGGGATAAGCTCCCTATCTCTATGGAGGGTGGGATGGGGCTTATGTAATAAAAGCTAAGAGTGAAGGGTATGAGTTAGTAAGTAATTGGGAAGAGATCCTAGTTATTTTTACTATATGCGAGTCACTGTGCTATGTGATTGGGTATACAAAGGTGAACAAAGCAGAGACAGCTTCTGCCTTCACAGAATTTACAATCTAGAGGGAGACACAGGTAAGACCAGAAGCACAGAGATGAGCTGGGCACCATCTGCAATAATTCGGGAAAGAAATGATGGTGGTCTGAGAATGTTTTAAGTACTATAACTAATAAGCCCAGAATTCTCAGTAGCTTGACACAATAAAACTTTATTTCATGCTATGTCATAGCCTAATATGGATATCCCTAGTAGACATCCTTCCAAGTGCTCACTCACAGACCCAGGCTTCTATCTTGTGGCCCCATAGTCTTCTGAGACTGGAGTCTACTTCGCTTAGCTCATGAATGGGGAAAGAACCACAGATGCTAGGGACTTGGAAATAGCTCTTGTCTGGACAGCTGTCTCCACGTAACAATTCCACACTACAGAAGGGAGCATGAACTTTGGATAGGCCGCTGGCAGTCTCTGCTACAGAGACTGGGCCTGATCCTGCTGCAATCCTTTCTCCTCCAGTTCTCCATCCTGGAAGAGTCTTGGGCACATGTGCATGCCCATCATGCTGCCACTAGCAGGTCTTGAATCCTAAGTGGATGAGACATGAATGAAATAAAGAGTAACCCAGGAGCCAGAATCAATAGACAAATTAATTAAGCTGTGTGATTGATTGGAGATGACAGCTGAAGGGACAGGCAGGAGTTGGAGAGGACTCCCAGGTTTCTACCTTGGACCACAGAGTTACTAGTCTTTCCACTTACAGAGATAAGGAACAGAGGGAAAGGAAGTAGGTCTGGGGGAGAAAAGGACGAACAGAAATTACATTTTGGGTATAGAGGGGATATTCAGGTGAGGATAGCCAATCGCTATTTGGATTTTGTAGGTCTGGAGTTTACCTGAGAGGACTGGACTGGAGATGGGGACCTGGGTGTCATCAGTACATGGAGAGTGGCTGGTGTTATAAAAGATGGAGTGCTCTGTTGTTTTAGTCCAGCGAGAGGTGGTTGGATTAGGGATCAGGACTCTTGATGCAGGAACAACAGGGAATGTGGAGGGGAGAAGAGAGGGAAGCCAGCCATGGCAACAGCGAAGGGACTGGGAGGATAATACTGTATGTGATTAAAATAGGGCACTCGAAAGAGGTGATAATTCAGCAGGGAGACGATTCTTTAGTTTCTAAAATGTTAAAGCTATCGATATTGGTAGAGTATAAAATCATAGCATCAAGATAGAACTTCGAAGGTATTCCCTCTTATTCTGTATCTGTAAACATCAGGAAATATTGACTAAGGGAGAGGAGAAAAGGTCATGGCTAAAGATTTGATCTGTAAGCTCTTATTATAAGGGAAATGAAACCACATTATAGCATACAGAGTAAAGAAAATTGGTGACAATTCAATGTATTTTTCAAAATAATGATTTTGAATGTGCACAACATGAAGTCATGATAAATGTTGGGGATGGTGCATATAATGTTTAGAAAAGCCACATATACCGCACAAATGTTTACCACTCTTATATGTAAATTAGAAATCACAATAACAACTCTTGTTGAAAAACTGTTCCCTAAATACAGAGTGTTAGAAGAGCTCGGGGGGAGGGAGGAGATGGAGTCTGTGTGGGTCCCCGAGTTAGTGAGGAGAGGAGAAAGGGGAGTGTAGGATCCAAGAGAAGAGAACAATCTGAAGAGGAGGTGATCGCAGGAGAGTTAAAGGAGAGTCAAGGAGGAGACAGTAGCTAGCAGCCTGATAGCCAGAGGCATTCGGATGGGGTGAGTGAAGTGTCAAGCCTTCCTCATAATTTACATTTCAAAATTTCATCAGTAAAATGACATTCTCATCTGGGTAGTTCGTGCCTAAAATTAATGGAGCTGTGGTATAAATAGACATTTGATCTTTGGTTTAAAAAAAATTAAAATGGCATAACATTTTGTTTCGTAAGAGAGTTAAAGGCTCACCCGAGAAAGCAGGAGTACGAGTCAGCAATCTGCTAGGAATGAGGGCTATAAGAGACCTTAAATGGCTGAGGGCCAGTAGAGATTTGGTTTAGAACGAGCTGTTCTTCAGCGATAGAGAAAGGAGAGACGGGACCAGACCAGGAGGATTCAGTACACTTGTAGCCAACAGATGTCAGTGTTGTGATACGATACACAGCAGGGCTTTAGTCGGCTCTCATGCCATACTGTAGGCTATGGTTTAATGCATGCATATTGTCAGCTACTTCTACGCCTTAAAAAATGCCAACACAAGAATATTATAATACGAGCTATTCTACATATAGTTTCTTACACCCTGAAAGTGTCATCTGATCGTGGGAATGAGGAGAATTGAAGTCATTTCAATGCAACTTTTTGCAACAGATTGCAAAATAATAGCACTTGGGTGAAACTATTTGATAATGAATGTCTTGGAATGGACTGAGGTTGGGGCAGAACAGGGAGATAGTCAGGGGTGTAGAATAGTAATGGTAGTTGATGAATAAGAATAGTGGGGCTTGAGTTATTTTAAGGTAAAATTGCGTTCAAGTTAAGAAGTTTAGAGACCTTAAGAGCTGATAAGTGAACAGCTTCTTTCCTAGACCTCATATGATGTTTACAATAAAGAAAGCCTTGAATTATAAAATAAATAAACTCAATACATTCCTGAGTTTTTCTATAATAATTCCTTGGATATTTTTAAGGAAACACCATATATCTACTTTCAAATTCTGTTTTCATGCTTTTTGAGCTCTTGTTTTACTAGTGTCCTAAGAGGGTGAATAACTTTCTGGGGAGTTCTTATGAAATAAGTGGATCGTATTTAGAAACTCACTGGGTAGAGGAGATACAGGAGAGACTGGAATTTGTGACTTGGTCAATAGGGAGGAGTATAATGCCACTGTCAAAGATACAGGTGGGTCCTGGGTACAAAGCATTGACAAGATCCTGTAGCTGGCAGTAAAGAAAATGTTAAAACACTGTCCCAAGCCTTTGGGAATGTAAAAGTCATTCAGGTTACTGACATAGTCAATGAGAGTATTCATTGACTTATAATATTACCAAAAAAAAAAAAATCTATCTTTTTCTTTTCTTCCCTCCTTCCTTCCCTCCTTCCTTCCCTCCCTCCCTCCCTCCCTCCCTTCCTTCCTTCCTTCCTTCCTTCCTTCCTTCCTTCCTTCCTCCCTCCCTCCCTCCCTCCCTCCCTTCCTTTCTTTTTCTTTAGAGATTTTTGCCATAGGGCATACGTACTCAATGGAGAGACAGAGAGAAACCAAGCGATAGAAAGTGAGAAATCATCTCCTGGAGGGGAAGACCACGCCACAGTCCCTTCTCCTCTTGGGATTTTGGCATGCACGCACATGTACCCAGCATGAGTTTTAAGCCAGCAGGTCTGGAACTCAAACTGTGATTGACTATGTGAAAGTCCAGTAAGATAGCCATTATGCCATCTTCTGGTCCCCATTCCCTTTATTTCTATCTTCAAAGTTATATAATTTTAATATTCAGAATAGATAAAGAACTTTTAGAACTCAACAATGACAACAAAACCCAGATAACCCAATTAAGAAATGGGCAAAGGGCTTAAATAGATATTTCTTTCAAGATGATATACAAATGGCCAATATACACATAAAAAGATGTTCAACCTTGTTGTCATTAGACACATACAAATAAAAAAAAAACATGAGAAGTCACTTCATACATACTCGAGTGACAGCTATCAAAAATATGGACCGGGAACCAGCAGTTAGCGTAATGGCTGTCGCTGGACTCCCATGTAGTCGACCGCGGTTCACATCCCGGACCTGGTGGCTTAAAACTCATGCTGGGCACGTGTGCGTGCGTGCCCAAGATCCCGAGAGGAGAATGGAGGAGAAGGGATTGCGGCGTGACCATCCCCCCTGGGGGGTGATTTCTCTCTGTCTGTCTCTCTGTCTCTCTCTGTCTGTCTGGCGAGCGCATGTGCCCTATAGTGAAAAAAACCTCTCCAAAAAAAAAAAAAATGGACCAGCAGATGGTGTAATGGTTGTGTCACTGGACTCCCACATAGTTGACCATGGTTTGAGTCCCAGACCCAGTGGCTTGAAACTCACGCCAGGCATATGTGAGTGCGTGCCCAAAATCTTGAGAGAAGAATGGAGAAGGGATTGTAGTGTGGCCATCCCCCCTCCACGGGGGGATGATTTCTCACTTTCTGTCTCTCTGTTTCTCCAGCAAGCACATGCACCCTATAGCAAAAATCTCTCTCAAAACAAAACAAAACAAAAACAAACCAGAAAATAATAAATGTTGGCCAGGATGTGAAGAAACCGGAATCATTATGCACTGTTAGTGGGATGGTAAAATGGTGCAACTGCTGTGGAAAACAGTAGGGAAGTTCCTCAAGAAATTAAAAATAGGACTACATAAGGTCTAGCTATCCAGTCTCTGAATGTGTACCCGAAAGGAAAAGCAGGGTCTAGCAGAGGTATTTTCAAACCCATGCTCAGAGCAACATTATTCACAATAGCCAAGAGGTAAAAAGGAACCCAAATATCTGTTGATGGACAATATAATCAAAATGGGGCATATACATACAATGGGATACTATTCAGACTTAAAAAGGAAATCTTGTCATATACTATGACATGATGAACTCTGAGGATATTATGCCAAACAAATAAGGTACGATTTTCCCCAGTTTTATTTGCATGTACGTGGGTGTGTGTATGTGTGGTGTATTTATAAGCTTTTTGTGAAAAGACAAATATGTATGATTCCACTTGTATGAGCTATATAAGGTAGTCAAATTCACAGGCACAGAATGTAGACATGGTGGTTGCTAGGGGCTTGGTGAGGAGAGAAATGGGGAGTTGTTTAATGAGTGTAGTTTCAGTTTCACGAGATGGAAAGGTTCTGGAGATCCGTTGCATAATGGTGTGACTATGGGTAACACTACTAAAAGTACACTGAAAAGCAGTTAAGGCGGCGAGTTTTATGTTCCGTGTCTTTTACAATGAAAGAAAATTTTTGTGGGACTGGATGGTGTCACAGCAGTAAAATGTGACACTCTCCCAGGCTGGCCCACACGGGAAGGTGCAGGGTGTGTGCAGAGACTTCCCCGAGGGAGCTGGGCACACACTTGCGGATGATTCGGGACCGCTTGAAGCCGAGGGTGGATTGTAGCGTCAGAGCATCATGAGGGATGCTGTCTCTGCCTCTCACTCGTGGAAGAAAGAAGTAAGTAAACTTAAAAATGGTCTTAAAAAAATTCTAACTCTTTGCCTGTTCTAGCATTACAAACCTAAACCATCTCTTCTAACTTCCAAACCAGCACTGTAGAAATGAAACATGAGAATGTAACCTGCTACTTAATTGAAATTACCCTGAATTCAATTTCATCCAGGAGATTGGTTTGTATCACAGGGATGTGGGGAATGGGTATCAAAGAAGAGAGGCAGCAAAGTGACTTCTTAGTAGGGATCATAAAGGAGATTGCCCCAAATTAGTCATTTGACTGGCAGTAAAGGGTTCTATTAAAGCTATCACAAGGATGGATGCTCCCTTGTCCTGGAATGGACTGAACCATATGGTTTATTTTCATAGATGAATGGATCCTGTCCGTACGCAATCATAGTACACACGCCAGTAGTGATAAGATAGTACACATGATGTATATATACCCAAATAATATGTGGTGTTTATTGAGTACTTACTCTGTATTAGACTTTGCATCATCTTTAGATACACACATTAACTCATTTAATAATCACAATGACCTTTTAAAGTAAATATTATTATTTCACATCATTTCTCAGTTTAGGAACCTGAGTAATGGACTACTTAAGGATACATCAATTATAAATGTTGACACTTGGATAAGACCCAAATAATCTGATTTTAGAGCCAGAGGTTTTACCGTCATTCTACTAGAGATGGTAGTGATGGAAGATTGATTACAATGGGGCATTTGGAGATGCACACATGGCAGAACTAAAAGCAAATATTTACAGTTTGAAATCATATGACTTAGGAGTGACTTTCCACGATATTATCACGGGACACTTCTAGGTGTCTATTGATATCTCGTTGTGTTTGGTTCTAATTTGGATATTTACCCAGTAAACACCCTTTTAAATTGAAAATTTTAAAAGATACTTGTAGATTCATGCACCATTGTGTGTGTGTATGTGTGTGTATGTATACACACACATGTATATATGTGTGTGTGTGTTTCAATAGATTTTTAATAGATATGAGTAGTTTTATTAAAATGCTGATAGTATTTGATTGAATGGGAGACATAAAATAAGGAGGAAGATATTGGAGCCAGCAGAGGGCATGGTGGTTGAGGCACTGGATTCCTACATGGCTGATCATGGTTCGAGTCCCAGACTTGGCAACTTGCTTTTCTACTTTCTTTCTCTTGCTCTGTCCTATCTCTCTCATGAATGCATGTGTCTCGTAGCAAATTAAATATATAAAATAGATAAATAGAAAGAGAAAGATATTTTTGTATGCTGTTAGTAATAAATGCCTTTCAAATTTATCTATTTTTAATGGATGAATATGTATTTGGAATATTTATATTTGATAGAAATATAAATTTGATAAAATGTCATTAAACCAAACATGATATTTTGAAGTATGTATACATTGTGGCATGAGCCAACTAACATCTCACATTCTTACTTTCTGTGGTGAGAATACTTAAGAAAATCTACTCTTAGCAATTTTCAAGTAATATAAGTACCTTAGGACAAGTAATACATCCTTATTAACTGTAGTCATGATGTTGTATAATAGATCTCTCGAGCCAGTTTCTACTGTCTAATTGAAATTTTGTATCCTTTGACCAAATCACTGGTAACCACCACTCTACCTTCTGCTTCTATGAGTGTGTCCTTTTTTAGATTCCACCTATAGGTGAGAGCATGTGATATTTGTCCTTCTGTTTCTGGTTCATTTCACTTAACATAATGTTCTCCAGGTTCATTCATGTTGTTGCAAACGACAGGATTTCCTTTAATGCCTTTTTTTTTTTTGGTCATAGAATACGTGTGTGTGTGTGTGTGTGTGTGTGTGTGTGTGAGAGAGAGAGAGAGAGAGAGAGAGAGAGAAGGTACTCCCAATGAGTTGTGGTCACATCACAATTCACTTTCCTCTATTTCTTCTTCCCATCAGGATTTTTCAGGTTTGCATGCATATATACTCAGTATGTTCTTTGAGCCACCTGGGCTAGGCTTTGAACTGCGATCAGTCATGTAGGATCTGGCTTCTTGTACACAGCACTAACTGCTGTGCTACGGAGTCAACCCAATAAATGCCTTTTAAAATTGAAAACTATTTTTGTAAATACATGTGCAGTTCTAAGGAAGAATACAGAGAAATCCTATGTTGCTTATGTACAGTTTCCCCCAGTGGTGACATCCTACAAAACTATAATACAATGTCACAACTGTATGTCACCTACACTGACATCGAACTAACCTTTCTTATCCAGATTTTCCATTTTTAAACTCCATTCATCCATTTCTTCAGAGACAAAGAGAGAAAGAGAGAGACAGACATACACCCAACAGGGCCTATTTGCTATGATCCACTCCCGTCCCCCGCCATACTGGGTCACGGATACAAGCACACACACCTAGCATGTACAGGGAGGCTCTAGGATGTGAACCCAGGACCTTCCCATGTGAATCTATTGATAGTCGTGCTGCAACTGTGCCATGGAGAGTGGAATCATGAGTCTAGTGGTGCTACCATTCAGCCCCATGATTTTCCCAGTTTTATTCCATTGTAGACAATTTTACATTTGTAAAAATGTGTGGATTTGAACACTATATCCCTCACTCCAGTCAAGATCCCAAACAATTCCATCAGTGCAAGGATCATTTGTAGTCTCTTTTGTAGCCACATCTACCTTCCTTTCTCTTATCAAACTTTTTGTCTCTAATCTATTCTCCATCTCTAATTTTGTAATTGTAAGAGCAACAATGAGGGAACCAGCAGTTAGCGTAATGGCTATGTCGCTGGACTCCCACGTAGTCGACCCCGGTTCGCGTCCCAGACCCAGTGGCTTAAAACTCATGCTGGGCGCGTGTGCGTGCGTGCCCAAGATCCCAAGAGGAGAATGGAGGAGAAGGGATTGCAGCGTGACCATCCACCCTGGGGGGTGATTTCTCGCTTTCTGTCTCTCTGTCTCTCTCTGTCTGGCGAGCGCACGTGCCCTATAGTGAAAATCTCTCAAAAAAAACAAAAAACAAAAAAAACTTATGAAGTAAGGAACTCATTCTAAAACAACATGAAACACAGACAAGGCATGGGCGATCAAAAGTCAGCCTAAAAGGAGCAGGCAACTGTTAAGAAAAAATAAACACCCCGTGGAGTATGATGACAGCGAAGAAGTGATCATGCTGACCTTCTTGGAAAAGCGTAAATACATGCTAATAGGACTACATTTTCATTTGATGCAGTGTCGGGAAATGCACACACATAAGAAATGATAAGGAGGGGAGCGCCCGGGCCCTATGTGAAAAAACCCTCAAAAAAAAAAAAAAAAAAAAAAGAAGAGAGACAATGAAAGACAGTGTGTAACCTTCAGGGCTGGCTTTTTTTTCACCCAGCTAAATTTCCTAGAGATTCATCCAAGTGGTCGCCTATCACGAACTATTCCTTTTTAATCACCGAGTAGTCTCTGTGGCACTAGTGTCTGTTTAATCCACCTGCTGGAGGACATCTGGGATATCTCCCGTTTTTGACTGTTATAGGGAAGGCTGTTGTGACCATGTGGGTACAGGTTTTTATATGAACAGAAGTTGTTTAACGGCCAGGAGTGCTATTACTGTGCTGTCTGGTAGTTGTAGATCTAGATTTATAAGAAACTGCCTGTATTAGTTTCCAGTTGCTGCTGCAAATTTGGTGACTTAAGAGCACACATTCATTCCTTTATCGTTTGGGAGGGCAGAAGTCTGGAGTGAGTCTAACAGGGCCCACAGGAGCCAAGTCCTTCTCGAAGTTCCAGAGAAGAAACTGTTCTTTGCCTCTTCCAGGTTTTGGAGGCCGTTAATGGTACCTTTCTCTGCATGTAAAGCCAGCTGTGTAGCATCCTCTGTTCTTTCCGACACCCTGCCTTCCCCTTATAAAGGATCTGTGATTATATTGTACCCACAATATAATGATCTCAATCCAGAATAATCTCCCCATCTCCAGATTTTAACTTAATCACACATATGAAATCTCTTTTGGGGGATCAACAGGCGACGTGGTGGTTAAGGCTAGATTTCCACATGGCTGACCATGGTTTGAGTCCCGGACCTGGTGGCTTGCTTTCTCACTTTCCTTCTCTCTCCCTGGTGAGCACACATACCCTACAGCAAACTTTAATAATAATAATAATAATAATAATAATAATAATAAAAAATAAAAATTTAAAGTCTTTTGTCAGATACAGCAACATTTTCAAAAGTTCCCGTGATTAGGATGATAATAATAATAATAATAATAATAATAATAATAATAATAATAAATAAAAATTTAAAGTCTTTTGTCAGATAAAGCAACATTTTCAAAAGTTCCCGTGATTAGGATGTGGACATCTGTTGGGCCGTTATTCAGCCCAGGTGTTGCCTGTATCATTTTACATTCCCACCAGCCGTGCATGGAAATTTGTTCTATGTCTTCACTGGCATTGATGCTGCCACTATTTTCATTGTAGTCATTTTTTTTTTTTTTTTGAGAGAGACTTTTGCTATAGGGTACGTGTACTTGCTAGAGAGACAGAGAAAGACAGAGAGACAGAAAGCAAGAAATCACCACCCTAGGGGGCGGCCATGCTGCAATCCCTTCTCCTCCATTCTCTTCTTGGGATTTTGGGCATGTATGCACATGTACCTGGTGTGTTTTTAAGCCTCTGGGTCTGGGACTCGAACCGCGGTAAGCTACATGGGAGTCCAGCAAAGTAACCATCATGCCATCTTCTGGTCCCCCTCATTATATCCATTCTGATTAGGTTCTAATTTGCATTTCCCCAAGGGCTAGTAATGTTGAATTTCTTTTCAGTGTGATTTACTACTTGGATATACTTTTCATTGAAATGTCCATTCGGTTTTGCTCATTTTTAGTACATTCTTTCATTTTATTTTTGTTTGTTTTCTGGTTAAGAAAATTTTTCATATTTTTTAGATGCCAGTCTTTTGCTGGATATGGATTTGCAAATAATTTTCTCCCTTTCTTTTTTCTTTCCACATGATCTTTTTTATTTTTTATTTTTTTGAGAGGTTTTCACTATAGGGCGCGTGCACTCGCCAGACAGACAGAGAGAGACATAGAGACAGAAAGCGAGAAATCACCCCCCAGGGGCGATGGTCACACTACAATCCCTTCTCCTCCATTCTCCTCTTGGAATCTTGGGCACGCACGCACACGCGCCCAGCATGAGTTTTAAACCACCAGATCCGGGACGCGAACCGCATTCGACTATGTGGGAGTCCAGCGACATGGCCATTACGCTAACTGCTGGTTCCCCCTACATGATCTTTTATAGAGCAGAAGTTCTTTTTAAAAACAATTAATTTAATTTAATTTAATTTATTCATTCATTTAATTTGACCAGAGAGAGAGACACACAGAGAGATAGAAGGAAAGTGAGAAAGCTACTGTGTCCAGGACTTGAACCGTGGTCAGCCATGTGCGAGTGTCCAACACCCTAACCACCACGCCACCTGTTGGTCTCCAGAGCAGAAGTTCTTATTTGATGAGGTCCAATGGACTATGTTTTCTATTTATAGATTATGCTTTTTGTGTCAAATTTAAGATCTTTTTTGCCTAGCCTTAGACCCAAAGTTTTTATTGTATTTTCTGTTTAAAATATTTTTATAGTTTATGTTTACATCAAGTCTGTGCTACATTTTGAGTTCATTTTTGTGGCAAGAATAGATTTCCCAATGTTGAATAGAAAATGGGTAATGTGAGCTGATTTCAGTGTCTTTTGACTCCTGAAGATTTTATTCATGATGCCAGTTGTTTATCAAGACTGACAATTGGTGCCAAAATAGCCACTGACTTGGGAGATAACAGTGTGCCTGAGAGTGGGTTTATTATTATTATTTTTTAATTGTGAGAAGGCGTGTGTGCTTCCAGGGGCAGGTGGAGGTGGAAGCACCACCTAACAGGCCATGATCATGCCACAATCACTTCTCCATTTCTCCATCCATTGGGATTTAAGCATGCACATACATGTGCCAGTGTGTTTTTCAAGCCACAGAGGTTGGGATTTGAATGTCAGTCAGCCATGTGAGATCTGGCTCCCTCAATAGCTAGGCTATAGGGCCAGGTCAGATGGTACTTTTTTTTTTTTGAGAGGTTTTTGCTGTAGGGTTCTTGCTCTTGCCAGCCAGACAGAGAGAGACGTAGAGACAGAAAGCAAGAAATCACCCCCCAGGGGGGATGGTCACGCCGCAATCCCTTCTCCTCCATTGTCCTCTCGGGATCTTGGGGACGCACGCACATGCACCTGGTGTGAGTTTAAGCTACCAGGTCTGGGACGCGAACGGTCGACTACGTGGGAGTCCAGTGACATAGCCATTACGCTAACTGCTGGTTCTCCAGATGGTAGGTTTTAATAAAAAGAAATCTAAAACATTTCTGACTCCTCTGAGCACACTTTTAGACTCTTTTTTATATTTACATATAAAAAAGAATATCAGGCTTTATAGTTCTTTTCTGAAGAAAGATAAGGAAAAATTTAAAAAGAGATATGACATTCTGGGAACCAGTAGTTAGCGTAATGGCTATGTCACTGGACTCCCATGTAGTCGACCGCGGTTCGTGTCCCGGACCCGGTGGCTTAAAACTCACGCCAGGCGCGTGTGCGTGCGTGCCCAAGATCCCGAGAGGAGAATGGAGGAGAAGGGATTGCGGCGTGAGCATCCCCCCTGAGGGGTGATTTCTCGCTTTCTGTCTCTCTGTCTGTCTGGCGAGCGCACGCGCCCTACAGTGAAAATCTCTCCAAAAAAAAAAAAAAAGAGATATGACATTCTGAATCTATGCCTTCCTGCTCAATTAATTGTTTTGCTATGGGCTTGAGTAATTTCAACCAATGCCTTATTAGAAAAGAGATCTGTGAACTGGGTTGCTTTTCTTGTTGCTGGTTGTTTCATTACCTATTCTTCTGGTTTTGGAAACGGGAAGTCCCCTATTCAGTGGTTAAGCATCTATTTAAATTCCATGTCATATTGTTGAACTATGACTGGAGGGAACTGCTGAGGTGCATGGTAGACTGGATTATGAAAAGGGATTGGGGAAAACAGCAGGTGGCGTGGTGATTAAGGCTCTTGACTTGCACATGGTTGACTGCAGTTCGAGTCCCAGACTTGGTGGCTTGAAAAAAATCACTCCAGGCACGTCTGCGTGGGTAGCCAAAATCCCAAGAGGACAACGGAGGAGGAGAGATTGTGCTGTGGCTATCTCCTTGTGGGTGATTTCTAACGTTACCTCTCATTGTCTCTGTCTCTCTGGTGAGCAAATGTGCCTTATGGCAAAAACCTTAAAAAAAGAAAAGAAAAGAGATTAGGGAGAAACTTGTAAAAACTTAAAAGTGTCATCTTGAAGGGTGGGACAAAAACATAAGGGTTACTTATATTAATACATGTAAGTGTCAATGCTGAATGGAATAACCGATCTCCAGAAGGGAGAATCAGGTATCTGACTCCATCCCAAGTTATTTACTAAAGAAGTAAACCTAAACTTGCTTCTCCCTCTGAAATATTTGAGAGTGTTCACTGTTGACAATTCAGATACATCCTTGTTCTGGTTATTTTATACTATAATTTTCATGGATGATTTTATATTCTACACATAGAAGGAACAAATCTGGTAGAATATAATGTATACATTTTGAGTTTCAAAAAGTCAGTATGGAAAGGGAAATGTTTTTTTTGTAATAAATGTAGCAACTAGATTAGTAAAGATAATTATAGAGTGATTCTATCCTTGGCCCTTGAAGATAGATTCCACTGAAATCAATGAAATTACATGCATGGATCAAAGATAGAATGTTGATTAATTTTCACATGTCAAATTAAATCAGCTCAGAAACTAGTAGCTACATGTGCTGGGAGAGCTATTTTGCAGTATGTAATCAGATATTTATTCTTTTGCAAAAATTATTAGCTTTAAAGAGAATATTTTATAATGTTATTTTGTTGTCAAAGTATGATAAAATAATATGGATATTATTGCTGCATACATATCTTGAAAATGATGAATGCATAATTTCAAGGACCTTGGTGATACATCTGGTCTCCACAATTGTAGCTTGATTGTAAATCATCAAGCTACAATTGTGGGAGGATTGCAAAGGGAATAATCCTCCAAAAATGAGGATGGCACCATTGTGATTAGTGGTGTGTGTTTTAAATTGCCAGAGGGTGTATTTGTTTGCCAGAGAAAGACAACAAGGGGGAGAGGGAGAAAGCACTTCCTATGGGGAATGGTCACACCACAATCTCTTCTCTTCCACATCTCCCTCCTTTCAGGATTTTGAGCACACACACACACACACACACACACACACACACACACACATGCATCTGGCATGTTTGTCAAGCTGCAGGGTCTGGGACTTGAACCACACAATTGGCCATGTGGGATGCAGCTCCTTTAACTACCAAGCCATGGTCTGGCACAATCATCTCTGCTTTTGTTGTTGTTGTTTTTCTTTTAGTTTTTGCTATAAGGCTCATGAGCTTGCTGGGGAATGAGAAATCACCTCCTGGGGGATAACTACACTGTACTTGCTCTTCCTCTGTTCTCCTCTTGGGATTTTTAAGCAATCTTTCTTTCACACACACACCCCTAGCATTATTTTCAAGCTGCTGTGTCCAGGACTCAAACCGTGGAGTTGGTCATGTGGGATCAAACTCCTTTAACCACTTATGGATGGCATAGTTGTATTCTTTTTTTCTTCAAAAAAAGAGAGGGAAATGAAGATGCTAAGTAAAGACAGGCAACCTAGATCATCTTTTCTTTTGGTAAGGTTTTTGCTATAGGGCGCATATGCATGCCAGAGAGAGAAAGAGAGAGACAGACAGAGACAGAGGGAAAGTGAGAAATCACTACCCCTGGGGAGGGCAGGGTATAGCCATGCCACAATTCCTTCTCCTTCATTCTTCTCTCAGGATTTTGGGCACACACTCGTGCATGAACACACACTTTCTCAATGTGAGTTTTAAGCCCCTGGGTCTGGGACTGGAACTGCAGTTGGCCGTGTGAGAGTTCAGTGGCTTTATCACCATGCTACCTGCTGACCCCAAACCTTGGTCTTCTTATGCTAATGATACAGTTACAGTGTTTTGTTTGGTCTTAACTTCTAGTTATTCCTCGTTCTTGATATCAGAGTGAGCATAGAAACATCCCATGATACACACATTCCTTCCTCACGTGACAGCTCCCTAACACTGCATGTCTAGATTTGGCAGGACCAGATCACACCTTCTAAATATTCCATTTATGACTTATATAGTGCCAAAGAACCCCGACATAAAATATCATGTGTGAAACTAATTACTCAGCTAGGGTCTCTGCTTTTGCCTTTTTAGATTAACTCAATCACATTTTTTCTTTTTCTTTCTTTCTTTCTTTCTTTCTTTCTTTCTTTCTTTCTTTCTTTCTTACTGGTTCCTTTCTTTCTTTCTTTCTTTCTTTCTTTTTCTTTCTTTTCTTTTCTTTCTAATTGCACTTGTCAGAGAGACAGAGAGAGAGAGAGAGGGAGAGTGAGAAAACACCTCCCAGTAGAGCACATTCATGCTTCAATTCCGTCTCCATTTCTCCATTCTGATGAAATTTGAGGCATGCATGCACACATGCCCAAAATGTTTTTTAAGCCATGGGAGCCAGGATTTGAACCTTGGTGGACTATGTGAGATCTGGCTCCCTTAAACACTAGGCTAGAGGGCTAGACCAACTCAATCATATTTTCTGCCTTGCTTCATTATCTTCTGCTTTTAGACATTTCCATGTTAGGTATATACTTTTTAAAAAAAATTATTTATTTATTATTTTTTCACATGAGTTTTGCCATAGAAAGAGAGAGAGAGAGACAAGAAGGTAGGGTGGTTGTTAAGGTGGTTTGCTTTCTCACTTTCCCTCTCTCTCTCTGTCTCTCTCTGGTCAAATTAAAAAAAAATACTAAATAAATAAAAATTAAATAAATAATTTTTTAAAAACGAAAAAAGAGAGGGAGAGAGTGAGAAAGCAAGTCGCTAGGTCTGGGACTCGAACCACAGTCAGCCATGTGGAAATTCTAGTGCCTCAACCACCATGCCATCTGCTGGCTCCAGTATGTACTCGTTTTACTTTGCATAGTTTTTGCAGAGTTGCATGAATGAAGTGGGGCTGCATCCTACTCCTTGATCTTGACAAATGTTCACTTTAGCCTCAAAGGGCTTTTCTGGAGCTCCTTTCACTTCTATGGCTCTATTTGGCCGTTAATTTAGGGCAGAACTCACCTTCCCCAGGCCTGCCTTGCTGGAGTAATAGACTCCCCTTTGCATTTCCTTAGCAGTTTGTCTGTTTCTCTTGGGAATTTTCTGACTCTTCACCTTGACGTAACAATTACCTGTTCAGCAGTCATCTCTTTCAATAGACTGGAAGTCTCTGGAGGGCTCATTCGGTGTGGCCTGAAGCTGATTAGGTCTAGGATGACAGTAAACAGGCTGTGTTTATGTGTTCTGCCTCTTCTGCAGTCTGAATGAAGCATATTATAACATTTAGCTATGTATGTTGTAACCGTTTCTCCTTTTTTGGCTATAGGGTGCATGTTCCCACTGAAGAGAGAGAGAGGGAAAGTGAGAAAGCCTCCCACAGTGGGGATAACCATGCTGCAATCCCTTCTCTTCCATTCTTCTCTTGGGATTTTGGGCATGTACCCACATGTGCCTGGGGACTCAAACCATACACTTGGCTATATGGGTTGGGACCCAGTGACCTCAACCACAAGTCACCTGGCTGGCTCTGATGTAACATTTTAATGACAAGGCATTTGCAGATCTGGATTATAGCATTTAGATCAGGCATGTCTGCTGTCCCTATGACACATTTTCTGCATTTATGTTTTAGAAAAGAGAAACGGCTAACTCCTCTTTATGCTCCCTCTTTTTATCTCCTAGGACATAAATCAGGCCTTTATATGCAGTTCTTACTAATCACCACTTTGTGACTAATCATCAGGGACCTTACATTTAGAAGAATATGTATACAATTTATGCCCTGAATTAGTTTTGGAGAAGCCACTCAGGTATTTTCCTGAAAAAAGAAAATCAGTCTTAATCTTCTTGTTATTAATATTAAATGATGCTTAGAAGCAATATGTTTTATAGTGAGCATAAAAAAAAACTGCATAGTTTTTCAGGTTTTTTTTTTGATAAAAGAATGCATCTAATTTTCATGCAGAAGTATTGTGTAAATCCAAGTATGATTATTATTATGTTTTTAATTATTATTAAAAGTGGACCTATAAAGCCAGGCAGATTTATGCCTTCTAAGAAAATGGGAAACAAATCTGGTTTTACTAGTCATACCTAGTAGAAAACTATTAATTTTCTTCCAAGAATAAAATAGGATTGCAAGAGGGTGTTTAAAAAATGCATTAAAATGGCAATGTGCACATAATTTAAATGAGCCTAGAGCTGCTAATTATTCTGGCATGTGTTCAGTTACTTTTGTACTATTTCTCCTCTAATGTAAACAACAGAATTCCTCCTAATTGCCCAAAATAGCTTTTAGTAGATGTTGCTTTCTTTCGGTTTTTGTATGAAAATTGTACAGTTTGTGTATTTAAGAACTAGACACAAAGTGTGATTACTTAGGATATTTTTTTTTCTAAAGAGAATGCACTATTACTTATATTTTTCAGCCTTTAAAATCAAATTAAGGTGCTAATTAAGCTATTCATTTACTAAAGCAGAAAATAATTATACAACGAGTATCTGGAGGAATAATGCCTCATGTGCATCCAAATGAGGTAAAGTGGGATCAGACATAAATGGTACATGAAGCACAATGTGTAATGAAGAAACCAGGCCCTTCACTACAGTATATTTGGTAATTAGTTTCCAGAATTGACATTGATATATTGTATGTGGGTGCCTGCACTATTCTTTGGAGCTCAGGGCCTTCTATGTATGCCTAAATAAACACCATAGCCTTATTTTGAACATCATTTTCTCCTATATTTATGGACATTTAAGTGAGTTAGTTCATGTTACATTTATTAAAACTGAGTTCTCTTCCTCCAATAAGATGAATTGAATACATAGCTAGAGCTTGAATTAAACATAAAAAATATTAAAAAAACTTATAAGGCTTATGATGAATAACAAAATGTTGAGCTGAAATTCTCTCCCCTGAATTTTGTCTGAAACATGAATATGATAGATATCAAAGAAAGTGTGAAAATTCTGAGAACCAGTTCCATGATGCAGTAGATGACATGAAAGGGGGTTAGTTTATGGAGAGAAGAAAACTAGTGAGGAAGATATTTTTGGAGAAAATGGTGTTGTAACTCCCACTTTTCTCCCCAAAAGTATCTCCCCAGGGTGAGATACTTTCTTCATCTAATGTCTAGTAAGGAGGATTTCTATGGTACCTGGAGAGCTTTAATGTGTGTGGGCTGAAGTTCAACTCTGATGTTGGACACATCTAGACATCAAGAGAAGAGCTGGCTGACCACTTGATCAGCAGGCATACAGGGGATTGGACCAGGGCTGTGTGTGTGTGTTTTAGCAAAACCAGTTTCATCGTTTCAAAGGACCACTTGTGGGCACTTGAGAGAAAGAAAGAATAAGTATGGCTTCTCATAGAGCTTAGCATCTGGGCGGAATGAGAAAATTACAGAAGGAAGAGACTGATTATACCATTGGTGTAAAAGACTAAGAAATCGTAAATGATCTTTGAGGTTAGAAATGCACACTGGGCTAGAAGTTGCAGGAGCATGACGTCCAGTGACACTTACCAATGAAAAGCTCATTACCTGAAAATCATGAGGATATCAGTTCCTGTAACAATGTTTTATCCCTTTCCTTTTTGCCATCTATCGGCTTTGATCCTGAGGACATCAAAATATTAGCTGGGGTGGGCCTGATGGTGGTACAGTGGTAGAGTGCAATTCTCTGAGCCTGAACCACCTGAGAGGGTCCAGGTTCATGTTGGAGACATCTCTGAGTAGGCCAGGCACCCGGATGCCTATGATCTAGGGCTGGCTGGGGGTGAATCACTGTGGGGCTGCTGTCTCTGTCTCTCACACATGGAAGCAAAAGGTCAGTTGGGCAGAGGGAAGAGGAAGTAGCAGAAGAGAAGCACAAGGCAGTGAATTAGGGAAGAAGCCAAACAGCCCCTTTCTCACTGTAGGATTGCCCCCTGAAGCAGAACCAAGTGAGGAAAGGAGATTTACTGCAAAATCAAGCCTAGAGTTATAATTGTTACACACAATGGGATATTCTAGTTTCTGAGTCATGACTCTTATTCATTCAGGCTCAGTGAAACATGATGGAACCATGAGAGGCAAGGCCAAAGTTCTGTTTGGATTATGTCACGATATGTGCTTCAGTACTAAAGCAGTGCAGTGCTGGGAATGTAGGAAATGAGAGAAAAGTCCAAGGGTGTTCATAAAAAAGGAACAACTTGTTGGGATGAGCAGTAAGCAAATGCCATCAGGAGATTAAGCTTTGGGTTCCATGCCAGGTGAGCTAATGCTGCCGCATGTCTAGTGCTCCCTGGCACCCAGTGGCAGCAGGAGAAACTGCTCTGAAGGAAGACAACCTCAGTGAGCTCCTCAGGATTCCCCTAGATTAAGACCTATCAAATACAAACCCATAATAATCACCAAAATAGCAGAAGAAAACGCCCGTTTCATCATAGAGAGAATCAGTAGCAACGGTAAACAAACAAACAAAAAAATTAGAGTCCTAATGGATTTAAATTTTAAAATTATCAGATGTAGACAATTATGCATGAAATATTAAAAGGAATACCCACACAGATCACAGAAATGAAAAAGCAGCAAAGAATTTCCCCAAACAAGAGGGGAAATATGAAAGAAAACAAATGGAATTTTCAAAATAGAAACAGGCCTGTTGGTGATAAGTTCTCTTTCATATTTTCTATCTTCTTGTCTTTCTGTGCTACATTATGGATAATTCCTTTCAGTTTATCTATCAATAATTTTGTCTTCAATTGTTTAATTGATCCATTATTTTAAAAAATGTAAAAATTAAGTTTTTCTTGTTTAGAAAATATTGGTTCACTGAGTCATGCAGATCTTCTAAACATTGACATAAAAATTAATTCATTAACAGCCCAGTAATCTCATTAGCAAAATCCAACAATGAGGAAGCGATCAAGTTCATGGCAGTAAATACAAGTTTTCTAAAATTATAATTCTTGCTTGAAACTTAAATTTTATCATTGGCAACATACTCTATCTGTTGTTTTCCTTGAAATTACAGGCTCACTTTGTTCAATTTTGAGAAAATGTCTGCCAATTATCCGAGTTTGAATAGCCATAGTTCATCTGTCAGTCATTCTTTTAAATAAAGATGGTGTTCCATGAAAAAAACAATTACGTCAGCTTGCAACTCAATCACACAAGTGTTTTTCCTTGAGATACCATCATACTTTGGTATTCAGCAGAGTGCTTTTCATACTCCCATGTGGTCACAGAAAATATTAAAAAGACGGTGCTCAAAGGCCGAGATTTAATAAAGTTCATATATATTTTTTTCTGCTTCACAAAGCACATTGTTAAGTGAAACCAACCTTTTAGAACTTTGCTATGACTGTGACAGTGAAGAGCACAATGAATACTAGCACAGGTTGGTGCCAGTGCCTTGCTTTGTGCAAAGTTTTACCCATTAGTGTATGTATCAATTCAGTGAAGAAAGACGAATACCAACTTGGTATTACTATGAAGCAGTTTTGACCTTGTGGGTCTCTGAAATGATCCTGGGTACACTTTAGGTCCATAACTGTACTTTGAGATTGCATTTCTAAAGGAATAAGAAAAATGGCTCCAGAAGTTAGGCCTGAAATAGAAGGTCAGGTAAACAAAGAAATTGGTAGCCTAACAAATCTTATCTACCTAAAACAATAAAGTCTTATTTGTGGGTAAAAATCTAGAACTAAATGATAGGCAACAGTGCATTTAAATTGCAAGGGGTGAAAATAGCATGTAAATTGTGGAGAGTGCGCAGGAAGAATGCATTAACTTTAGAATTTAACTTCAATATGAAGGGAAAAAATGTGAAAGATAGAGAAGATTAAAGATTACAATGAATAGATGTTTTTATTTTCACTCTCTCCCCCCAACACCAAAATGGCAACAAATGGATTTTTTTTTTGAAGTTATTTTGTGATCTGTGGTTTCTTCCTGTGATAAAGTATGAAATGATAGGCAACAGTGCATTTAAATTGCAAGGGGTGAAAATAGCATGTAAATTGTGGAGAGTGCGCAGGAAGAATGCATTAACTTTAGAATTTAACTTCAATATGAAGGGAAAAAATGTGAAAGATAGAGAAGATTAAAGATTACAATGAATAGATGTTTTTATTTTCACTCTCTCCCCCCAACACCAAAATGGCAACAAATGGATTTTTTTTTGAAGTTATTTTGTGATTCTGTGGTTCTTCCTGTGATAAAGTATGAGGTTTCTTTCTTAAACTATGTGGTCCTAGTAAATGCCAAAGCATAGCAAGCTGAAAATTAGTACAAATTTTATAAGTGACCTTTTGTGAATTCTGCCTTAACTGGTGTGGTTTTTCTCATCTGATCACACACTTGACAGACTAGAACTCTGAGCTGGAGCAAGTGAATTACATGGATGCAAATACACCGTTATCAAAGAAGCTTTATGATGAAGGGCAGAACCCTAAGATTTAAATAAGCTCCATTTCTAGAAGGAACAGCTTTTACAAGGGAGGTTGTAATACACAGGAAGTGTCAAAAATGGGCCCTGGGCCAGGAAAAATGAGTAGAGGAGAATCTAGGGCACATGTCCATAGGAGGCATAGTGCTTTTTTTTTTTTTTTTTTTTTTTTTTTTTTTTAAGTTTATTTTGACTTTTGTAGTGTAGGGTGAGGGAAGTCACATGCTCTCAACAGGGTCACCCCCAGCCTTTCCAGCCAGCCAGGATCATGGATGCACACTTCTGGTGGATACAGGCTGACCTGGGAACAGTCCCAAGATCTTCCATATGGATCCAGCTTTGCTTGAGCAGTGGATTATCACTGTGCCATTACCGACCCTTAGGGTCATTTATGTTTTGAAAGAGATATTTTTGCTATAGGGCACAGGCGCTCACTGGAGAAATAGAGACAGATAGTGAGAAATGCCCTCCCTGGGAGGATAGCCACACTGCAGTCCCTTCTCCTCCATTTTCTTCTTGGGATTTTGGTCAAGCATGCACACATCCATTCAAACCACCAGGTCCAGGACTTGAACCACAGTCGGCACGTGGGAGTCCAGCATCTTAACCACTATGCCACCTGCTGGCTCCTTAAGACCAAATTTTAAAAACATGATGGAAGAAATCTCTCCCTTAGCTGTCTAATTTCATAAAGTCTAGTGTCTTCCCCTAAGTCAAACACCTTCCACCTGGAATGTAGGTTGCTACAGACCCCATAAAAACTGATGACGTGGGGCTGATCTATAGCACATGGCATCAGGAGCTGTCTCTTACAAGGCTGACTGTGGTTCAAATCCTACCATGGTGGCTTAAAAATCATGCTCAGTGCATGTGCATGTGTGCCCCAAATTCCGATGGGATGGATAAATAGAGGGAAAGGGATAGAAGCTTGACCACACTCCATTTGGGGGGGCTTTCTCTCTCTCATGAATGCTTGTGCTCTCTGGCAATTAATTTAAAAAATGATAATATAGATATAATGGTAATGCTTTACTCGTTCAGGAGTTCATTTGCATTTCCTTATTATGCTTTGTAAATGTACAACATGCAGCTATTTCCCTATAGCTCAAGAGTTCCTATCTAGAGAATACAACTTTGTGATGTTTCATTGTATTTGACATCTTTAGCCTTGGTAAGAAGTAGCTGCGTTCTGTCAGGATTAGGGCATGCATGTACATATACATGGAAAAGTTTTCAAGCCACTGGGACTGGGATTTGAATCATTATCAGCCATGTGGGATTCAGCTCCCTTAAACGATAGGCCATGGGGCTAGCCCTGTATTTCGTAATGTATTGAAGAATAAAAGGTTTGACAGCTACTGCACTACACTGTCCAGTAATTCTCTAATATGTTCAATGTCTTCTGTCAGCATTTAAAAGTGTCTCTTCAGTCTTCAACTGTTTTCTGTTACCTCATGACAGTAAGAGGGTTTACTCTTTCACTTCACATTGCCAATATGGGCAATTAAGTGAAAACTTCTGTTAGGTCATTGGGAATCCGTGATGTATTTTTCTATGCAAAAATGTGTCATGACTTTCTCAATGACCCAATACTTCACCAAGAAATACACATTGATCTGCCTTTGTTCTTTTTTTGTCTTTATGAGAGAGCTGGTAACCTTCTCCTGTTGCTTTGGAGTTTGTCCTTTTCTTTTCTTTAGGTATTACTATTGTTTGAGTGTTATGACCCCTCAAACCTCATTTGTTGAAATCCAAATCCCCAAGATTAGAAGATGGGGACTTTGAGAAATGATTAAGTCCCTCTGGCCCCCATCGCTTCTGCTTGCATGATGGCAGCACCCTCCCTACTGGTCTCCCTGTCTCAGTCTTGGTTTTCTTTAATTTTTTTCTTTTCTTTATTCATTATTAGAATTATTTAATTTTTTAGATTACATTTTTATTTCATTATCTTTTATATATTTAATCACATTACTTAGCTTACAAAGTGAACATTTCAACATGTGAACATTTCTCCCTAGCCCAGTTGATAAAACTATAAAATATCTTCAACAGATAATACATTTCTTTGTACTATTAATGCTTTACCTCTCTATTTTTCTTCTAAATGTCTTTTCTCAGACCCTACTCTTTCACACACACTATATCTGGTATTTACATCCATTACTGTGTTTCTATAACCTTTAGTCAATCAGTTTCAGTCATAGAGTGCAGACACTTGGTATATATTAAGTGGGGACATACAATGTCTCTCCTTCATAGCTTGGTTTGCTTCACTCAACAGTAAATATTCCATAGTCTTCCACTTTCTGTCAAAAGCCAGGTTTCTTTTTCTTTTTAATGGCTAATAGTATTCCATAGAATATATGTGCTACAGTTTTTCAATCCATTCTTTAATTTTTTTCTCCATTCTGCCATTGGAATGATTTTCACATTTCGAAAATTGTAATAAGGTTGTACAAAGAGGGCCAGCTGGTGGTGTGGTGGTTAAGGCAGCTGGATCTCACACAGCTGACTGCACAGTTTGAGGACCTGGCAGCTCAAGGAACACTCCAGTGCTTGTGTGTATGTGCACAAAATCCCAATAAAAAGGAGAAATAGAGGAAAAGCAATTGCGGCCTGACCATCCCCATGAAAGGTGCTTTCTCTCTCTCTCCTTCCTTTACCTCTCTCTGGTGAGTGCACATGTCCTCCAGCAAAATTAAAAACAACAACAAAACATTGTATAGGTAGACATTAGTACATTTTTTTGTTGTAGAAACTTTAAGCAAAACAAGTAAGAGATGAAAGTTTCTTTTCCCCAATGCACCGTCCTTCCTAGAGGTATTCATATGACCAATTTAGTAGGTATTTTTATAGCCCTTTTCCTATGCATCTACATATACTTATATGCTTATACACAAAAATATTAGATCTTTACATAAATAGGATCATATTGTTCACTTACATGTACTTTTTTCTCTTAAGGTATCTTAGCACATATATCAGTATATGCATGTCTACATATCTCAAATTGCTACATAATTTTTGCATAGTATAGGTTTAATTTTCTTTTTTTTTTCTACTGATGGACATTTAAATTGTTTTCAATTTCTGTCTATTACAGACAATGATGCTATAAAAATCTTTGTATGTATATTGTATCATAATTGAGATTCTATTTCTGCTGGATGGATACTTAAAAGCAGAATTGCTAGGTCAAAGAGTACATGCATCTAAAATTCAACAGATACTGTCAAATTGTCTGCTGAAAAGCTGTAACCAATTTATATTTCCATAAAGACTGTTTCCTGACATTCTTATACCAACACTGAATATTTAATGTTTGAAAATCTCATTGTAAAAAATTTTACTCGTTTCTTCTATTTGCACTCTTTTGATCAGTGGTAATTCTAAATGTCCTTTCATATGTATAGTGTAAAATGTTTTGATAAAATACTGGTTTTACCTATTTTTTTTTCAGATGTGTGTGCTTACTGGAGAGAGACAGAGAGAAAATAAGAAATCACCCCTCTCCCCTGGAGCATGGTCACATCACAATCCCCCCTCTTCCATCTTTTCCTCCTTTTGGGATTCTAGGCACACATGTGTGTGCACTAGTGTGTCGTTTAAGCTGCCTGGTCAGAGACTCAAACTGCAGTCAGCCATGTGGGATCTAGCATCCCCGATCATTGTGACACTGGGTGGCCTCCTTTACCAATTTTATAATTCGATGGTTTGTCTTTTTCTTACTAATTTTTAAGAACTTTTTACAATTATTTCTTACAGTCTGTTTTTTTTAACCTTGCTTTAATAAATATTTTTAAATTCTATTTATTTTTTTCATGATAGAGAAACAGAGAATAGTAACCACCAACAGGTCCCTACATATCATACCACAGACTGAGAAAGCACTCCACAGGATAGTTGGACAAGCTGCAGTCCCTTTTCCATTCTCCTCTCAGGATTTTGAGCACACGTGCACATGTATGTGCCTGGTGTGTTTTTCAAGCTGCTGGCTCCAGGACTCAACTACACAAGCTGCCTTGTCACTTAACCACCCACTACAAGCTGGCCCCTAAGTATTTTATTTATCTATTTATTTTGGTAGTCCTTGTCAATGGGTTTGCTCTTTGTAATTCTGCCTCAGTTCATCCATTCTTGGTGTATAAAAAGGGTATAGGTTTTTGTATATTAATTTTGTATCTTGTGACTTTACTGAGTTCATTTATCATTTATAGGAAATTTTTTGTGGATTCTTTTGTTATGTTTTTCATTATGGTTTTTTTTTTTTTGTATTGCTCTTTAATTCTCTATTATGTTTAATTCTGCCCTAATCTTTATTATTTATTTTCTTATAGTACTTTTTGTTGTTACTGTAATTCTGCTTTTCCAGTTCCTTGAGATGCATCATTAGGTTATTTATTTGCTTTATTTATTTTTTTTTTATTGTGAGTACTAATTCCTATGAACTTTCCTCTTAGGACAGCTTTCAATGTGTTTGAAAGATTATGGAGAATTGCATTTTCATTATTATTTATTGTCAATAAATTTTTCATTTTAATTTTTAATTTCTTCAGTAGTTGTGACAGGAATGAATTGTTTAGTTTCTATGTATTTGTGTATTTTAGAAGGCTCTTTCTGTTGTTAATTTGAAGTTTAATTCCATTGTGGCCAGAAAAGATGCTAGATATAATTTCCATACTTTTAAATTGATAAGGACTTGTTTTCTGTCCTACTAGATGGCCAGTCTTCAAAAATGTCTCAGGTGGGGCTGTGAAAAATGTTTATTTTGTAGTTGTTGGGTGAAATGTTCTATAAATGTGTGTCAGATCCATTTGGTTTATGGTATCACTTAGCTCCTATGTCTCCACTTAGTTTTTGTTTAGATGGCCTGACCCCAGAGCAATAGTAGGGTGTTGAAACCCCTAATTAATGTGTTGCAATCTCTCTTTCTCTTTAGGTCCAAGAGTCTTCATTTCATGCATTCGGGTGCTCTGGTATTGGGTGTGTAAATATGTATAATTGTTATATCTTCTTGAGTGAATCCCTTTAATACTATATAGTGACCCGTTTTGTCTCTTTTTATAGTTTTTTTTTTTTTTTAAGAGAGATTTTTTTGCTATAGGTGCTAGTATTCACTGGAGAGACAGACATAGACAGAGGGACAGAAAGCATGGGATGGCCATGCCGCAATCCCTTCTCCTTAATTCTCCTTTTGGGAGTTTGGGCATGCACACACATGTGCCCAGTGTGAGCTTTAAGCTGCTGGGTCTGGGACTTGAACCACAGTAGACTATGTGGGAGTCCAGTGACATAACCATTATGCCATTTGCTGGTCCCTCTTTTTAAAGTTTTATCTTTAAATCTATTTTGTCTCATATCAGTCTTATGGCTCCAGCTAGTCTTAACTCTTAAAAGACTTTTAAAAATTCAAGATGGAATTTTTCAAAAAGTGCTTTATTTCAAATGTATTTTAATACCTATCAACATGGAGAAAATCCTGATATTTTCTCTTTGTTAATGAGATTTCTGACTATTGAGTCATCACTGCAGTCCTACTATAAACCTTATTTGATCATGATATACTTTTCTTTTAATATATTGCTGTACTTCATTTCTTAATATTTGATTTAGAATTTTTGCATCTACACTGCTTTCCTAATATTTGATTTAGGATTTTTGCATCTACATTTTTGAATAATATTGAATAATTGCCTTATCTGGCAAATGCTTTTTGTCCAATTTTGCTAACATGGTTATATTTGATTTGTAAAATGACTAGAAAAATTTTCTACCTTTTTTATAATTGATCTGGAATTGTTTGTATAAAATGGAAATCACTTTTTCTTGTTAGTTTTTTTTCCCCTCTAGAATCACTGGTGAAGCCATCTGGTCTTGTCGATGCTTTTTGAAAGTCAGACTTTAAAAATTATGTTTCTATTTTCTCCAGTGGTTATTGGTCTTTTGGTATTTTCTATCTTCTCTCAGTCAATTATTTTATACTTTCTTTAAAAAAACCCAAAAAACACTTAATGGAGCTGGCAGGTGGCATGATGGTTAAGGCACTGGACTCCCACATGGCTGACCACAGTTTGAGTCCTGGACATGGCAGCTTGCTTTTCACTGTCCATCTCTCTTCCACTCTCTCTGGTCAAATTAAAAATACTACTAATAGGGGACCAGCAATTAGCATAATGGCCATGTCTCTGGACTCTCATGTAGCCGACTGCAGTTCGAGTCCTAGACCCGGGGGCTTAAACTCATGCTGGGCGTGTGTGTGTACGTGCCCAAGATCCCGAGAGGAGAATGGAGGAGAAGGGATTGCAGCGTGGCCATCCCCCCTGGGAAGTGATTTCTCACTTTCTGTCTCTCTGTCTCTCTCTGTCTTTCTGGCAAGCATGCGTGCCCTATAGTAAAAACCTCTAAAAAAGAAATACTACTAATAAATAAAATTAAATTAAATCATTCTTTTTAATTTTTTTGAGAGGTTTTTGCTAGAGAGTGCGTGCACTCACCAGAAAGACAGAGAGAGACAGAGAGACAGAAAGTGAGAAATCACTTCCCAGGGGGGATGGCCACACCGCAATCCCTTCTCCTCCATTCTCCTCTCGGGATCTTGGGCACGCACACACACGTGCCCAGTGTGAGTTTAAGACACTGGGTCCAGGACGCGAACCACGGTCGACTACGTGGGAATCCAGCGACATAGCCATTATGCTAACTGCTGGTCCCACAATTAAATAATTCTTAAAAAAATAAATTTAATCTGGGAACCAGCAGTTAGCGTAATGGCTATGTCGCTGGATTCCCACGTAGTCGACCGTGGTTCGCGTCCTGGACCCAGTGTCTTAAACTCACACTGGGCACGTGTGTGTGCGTGCCCAAGATCCCGAGAGGAGAATGGAGGAGAAGGGATTGCAGCATGGCCATCCCCCCTGGGGAGTGATTTCTAGCTTTCTATCTCTCTGTCTCTCTCTGTCTGGCGAGTGCACACACCCTATAGCAAAAACCTCTCCAAAAAAAGAAAAAAATAAATTTAATCTATATTTTAGATTAATTGATAATAACCTGTGTGTAATATTATTTTAAAAATGAGAATTCTATAATTATCTTGCATTTTTTCCTAAAAGTGTCTGTGTTCTTTTTCTCACTCTCTCATTATCACTAATCAGTTTATCTTTTCAAAAATAAAGTCTACTTGATTTTTTCATTTTATAAATACTTTTGTCTTCATTCATTGCTTTCTTCTCTTTTCTTTAGTTTATTTTGTTCTAGAGTTGATGAATCTTGATAGGCAGAAAAGCCTACTTCTCTATAAAAGCTGAAAATGTTGGTCTCTCTTGCAACTAGGACACAGACACACCATCTAGGTTCCATAAATATACTAACTAGTTTTTTTTTTCTTTTTTTTTTTCTAGAGAGTGTGCACACTCATCAGAGAGAGGGAGAGGAGAAAGCACTTCCCTCCACCCCCATGGGGAATGGTTACACCACAACCCCTTCTCCATCTTTCCCTCCCTTTGGGATTTTAGGCACATGGACACATGGCCCTAGTTTGTTTCACAGGCCTCTGTGTCTGGGACTCTAATTGCAGGGCTAGCCATACATGATCTAGCTGCCTAAGCCAAGAAGTCAGCCTTATTACCCAGTTTTTTTGTTGGAGAGGTTTTTGCCATAGGGCGCGTGTATTCTCCAGAAAGACAGAGAAGAGACAGAGAGACAGAAAGTGAGAAATCACGCCCCCCCCCAGGGGGGATGGCCACGCTGCAATCCCTTCTCCTCCATTCTCCTCTCAGGATCTTGGGCATGCACACACATACGTCTGATGTGAGTTTAAGCCACCTGGTCTGGGACTTGAATCACGGTCAACTACATGGGAGTCCAGTGACATAGCCATTCTGCCAACTGCTGGTCCCAGTACCAGTTTTGAATGGAGTTAGTGGTGTGTGCCTCTGTGTGCTCACATCTTGGGTGTCTCTTTGTGAGTCCCAACCTCTTTTTTATAAGGATACTAGTCAGATTAGATTCGGCCCCTTCTAATGGCCTTATTTAACTTAATTACCTCTTTTAAGGTCCTATTTCCAAATACAGTCACATTTTGGGTGTTAGGACTTCAATGTATGAATTTTGTGGCTACACAATTCCTCCCATAGTAACTAGATTGGACAGCGCAGGCTCAGAGTTCACCTGTACTTATTTCTCCCTGCTACACTGCTACTACAGTTAAGATACTTTGATTTCCCTCGTCCCTCCTCTCACCATTATCTATCATGTTGTAATCACCTGAGATGTAGCCCACGTTATTCTTGTATCCTGCATTAGCAATTAATAGACTTAATTTAAGAATTTATGTGTATCTTTATTCATCAGTTTTCTTATCTAGTATACATTCCTCTTTCTTGAATTCATTTATCTTGTTGCCATAGTATTGCCCTCAAGTAATTCTTTCAGAGAGGAGCTTGAGGGCAAGAGATAGAATTCCAAATTAAAAGTAATTTCTCTTAGTAATTTGAAGACATAACGTACACTGCTGGTGCTCCACTCGGATCCACTTTACAATGCAGAGGTGTCCATTCCTCCACTGCCATGAGCATTGGCCACTAATAGCTCACTCCTGCTCACTCATTGCTGGCCGATGGGGGCGTACAATGGCTTTCCCCTTTGCCTCCAGTGGGAACCAATCTGTGGGAATGTTCGTTCTCTAGAACTCTCCTTGGGATCAGGTTGACACTAGACTCTTGCCAGTACCATTTTGTAGTTAAGTTCCTTCCCCTGCCCTGTTCTGCTTCTCTTATTCTCTCTTACGACACTCCTTTCATAAGTCGTATGTACCCAAATCCCTCTCTCAGGCTCTGCTGCCCGGAAATCTGAGTCAAGACAACGTTGTTTCAGTCTTTTCTATGGTCCTATGCCCTCAGGTATAGCCTTATAGACCTTCAGAAAATGTTCACTGAATGAGCAAATGAAGTCCTGAATGCATTGTACTTTTTCTCCAAACCTGACTTTTCTTTTTTTATGAAATTACAATTTCTGATTTTGAATCAGGATTTTTAGATTGACTTTTAAATTCTTATTCCAGTGGCTTGTTAATATCAATCTTATCTGTTTTTGTTAGTATACTCAGATTTATCTTTTTACTGCTTTTATGACCTCAAACTTTTTTTACACACCTAAATTATTGCGCCATGTCTCATTTCCTAAACTGCAACACAGTTTTATGGACTTTATGTTTCTCTGTATTGATAGGACCTAGCACCTTGCTAGATGTATCATGTTCAATCAATAATTGTATAATTTTTATATGACAGCTTATTGTAAAGGGATTATATTTTGGACATAATTTTTCTCTTCGAAAGTATCTTTATTATTTCAGAATCATTAATCCCTATTCGGAAACTCTATTTCCATAGTAATAGACTATCATAAAAGAAAGGATAATATGATCTTTACTTTGAACAACCAGAAAGAGAAAGATTCTGAGAAGAAAACTTGTGATTGCAAAATTATAAATAAAATCAACAAATCAAATAGAGAGAAACAGTACAGAGAAAGATAAATCATTCCTAATGGTGTTAATGGTATTATTGTACTTTAAGATGATTAAACTAGCCAGTTGGATCCAGAGGGCTCAAACATTAGTAATGTGATAAACTTCTGAAGCTGAAGGCAAAAAGCATTAGGTCAGTCCCAGGGGTCTCTGCTGGCTTCAAAGCAGTGCCCTGTGTTTGATCAGTAAGGGGCAGGGGTGCAGAGTTCTTTAATGATTTGCAGTATCATCAAGTTTCCAATAAGCCTGTATTTGAGCATAGCCTAAGGTGACTTTCTCTTTAATTTGCAAAAAGTATTCAATATTCAAGTAGTGACAAAGTGAACCTGGGAGCTGGCCCATAAAGAGGGCAGAAAACAATGCAATACAAAACAAGCTTCCCTTTGGAGAATGTAAAGAAAGAACAGGACAAACTTCCCTGACTGGAATTTAGTGATTCTTTTTCTTCTGAATTTTTATTTGTCTATTTAGGTTTTTGCCATAGGGAGTGTGTGCTCACTGGGCAAATAGGGAGAGACAAAGAGAGGCAAAGTGAGACATCACCCTGGGGGAATGGTCATACCATAATCCCTTCTCCTCTATTCTCCTCTTGAGATTTTACACACACACTTATGCCCAGCGTGATTTTTCAAGCCACCGGATCTGGGACTCAAACCATGGTCAACTATGTGGGAGTCCAGTGCCTTAACTACCATACCACCTGCTATTCCCAGTGGCTATTTCTTAAACTTAACATGGCAAAATATTTTAAAATATACTGGTTATAAGGCCATCAGGTGGTACAGTGGTTAAAACGCTGGACTCCCACATGGCTGACTGTGGATGAAGTCCTGGACTGGGAGGCTTGCTTTCTTATTTTCTTTCTCTCCCTCTGGTGAACATACATGCCCTGTAGCAAATTTAAGACATAATAACAATAAATAAGATTAAATAAATAAGTCTTTATACACACACACACACACACACACACACAGATTACCATCAAACAGACTCTCTTGTCATTGAGCATGCTCGTCTCTTCTAAAAGCTGAGAGTTTAGGGTTGGAAAGAAGGTATGTCCAAGGGATGAGACTACACTCGAAGCTCAAAACGGAATCATTCTTGGGGTATAGAGATTCAGAAGAGAAGTGGAAGCAATGTGGTTGGGACACAAGACGCACTGCACAGCCAGCTGCATTTTGCTTGCGTGTTGGTGTTGCTAGCTGTGAGAGTAGGGGCTTAAATAGAACGACGATCTCTAAGGAACACTGAGTCAGCAACTCTACAGTTCTAAATATAAACAAAAGCTATTCTTGCTCTCCACATTCTTAGTTGGAATTTTAAACTTCATTATTCCTTCTGTCAATTATAGTTCTTTATATATTTTGGATACTAACCCTTTACTGGTTATATATGCTATAAATATCTTCTACTCTGTGGCTTGTATTTTCATTATTTAATTGCTATCTTTTGATGAACAGAAGTTTTTATTGAATGTAGTACAATTTATCAATCTCTACCATTCTAGTTCATGCTTTTTATGTTTTAGTTAAGGAATACTTCTCTATGTATAGGCTATATATATATATTTCTTTTTTTTTTTTTGAGAGGTTTTTGTTATAGGGCATGGTGTTTGCCAGAAAAACAGAGAGAGACAGAGAGACAAAAAGCAAGAAATCACCCCCTGGTGGGATGGCCATGCTGCAACCTCTTCTCCTTTATTCTCCTCTAGGAATCTTGGGCTCACACGCACACGTGCATGGTGTGAGTTTAAGCCACTGGGTCCAGGACTTGAACCGCAGTCGACTACATGGGAGTCCAGTGACATAGCTGTTATGCCAACTGCTGGTCCCAATAATGTATATATTTTTTTAATGGGAAAGAGAAAGAGTGAGGGGGGGAAAGAGAAAGATAATTTTTTCACAGGGTTGCGCTGTGTTGCAACCTCCCTGTCCCAGTTTCCTGATTAGCTAGGATTATAATCATGTGCAGTCACCCTCTGTGTGTTCAGGTTGTCCTGGGAACTGAACCCTGTGCCTTCCATGCAGCTTGCAGCCTCCCAAGTGGTGGTGCTATTTGCATACCACAACAGCACCATTGCAGTTGGGCTTTTTTTTTTTTTTTTTAAGACAGAGTCTTACCATGTTGCCATTTTACTGCCACAGCCTCTTAGTTGAGACTAAAGCCATATACCACTATGCCCAGCATGTTTTTCTGTATTTGTTCTTGCTTTTAGGTTTTTGTTATGTTATACTTCAGTTTCATCTGATCTGTTGTTTTTGTTTGTTTGTTTTGACAGAGTCTTACTATGTCATAATCTTTTTGCCTCAGCCTCCCAAGTAGCCAGGCCTATAGGCATATGCCATCTTAGTCAGCTTTTGAGTGGACCAGGAATTGAACCTGGGCTCATGTGACCTTCGCCTCCTGAGTAGCAGACTCTACCAACACATGCTATTATGGCTAAACCTGTTGAGTTTTAAATTCTGTTTATTGTATTGCTTTGTTATGAAATGTTTTATTTTATTTTTTAAATCTGCTTCATCACTTCTATATCTCTTCTTTTCTCATATGTATACTACTTTTTAAAAAAATAATCACTTTATCATTATTATATAGAACTTTATTTATTTTAATTTGACCAGAGAGAGAGAGAGAGAAGTGGGAGAGTGAGAAAGCAAGTCATCAGGTGCAGGACTCAAACCATGGTCGGCCATGCGGGAGTCCAGTGCCCTTAACCACCATGCCACCTGCCAGTCCCCGTAAACTAATTTAAAATTTATTTGGACATAAAGCTTTTTAGAAAAAAAATTTTTTTCAGGTCTATTTTGTTGGCTTTTGTTCATCATATTGGTTTTTGCTTTAGTTTTTGCTATAGAGTGTGTGTGCTTGTTAGAGACAGAGAGTGAGATAGAGAGAAAGAATCACACTCTGGGGAGATGACCATACTGCAATCCCTTTTCCTCCATTTACCTCTTGGGATTTGGGGCATGCATACACACATACCTGGTGAGATTTTTCAAGCCACTTGCTCCGGGACTTGAACTGTGGTTGGTCATGTGAGAGTCCAGTGCCTTAACCACAATACCACTTGCTGGCCCTCATGATATTGGTTTTTCCTTTTTTTTTTTTTTTTAACCATGGTCTCATATTTCTGGAAAGTTTTTTGATAAATTCTTTGAGACTGTGATAAATCTAATATTCTAGAAAGAATCTGAATTTTTTTTCTATGAGGAACTAGGGGAAGCTACCAGTCCCAAACAACTTTAAACAAATTTTTTTTTTTGGAGAAGTTTTTGCTATAAGGTGCGTGCACTTGCCAGAAAGACAGAGTGAGACAGAGAGACAGAAAGCGAGAAATCACCTCCCGGGGGGATGGCCATGCCACAATCTCTTCTCCTCCATTCGCCTCTCAGGATCCTGGGCATGCATGCACACATGCCCGTTGTGAGTTTAAGTCCCTGGGTCTGGGACTCGAACCACAGTCAACTACATGGGAGTCTAGCGACGTTGCCATTACGCCAACTGCTGGTCTGTAAACCAACTTCTTAGTTTGAGATTTATTGGACCTCCCAGGAAGTGTTAACTTGGTTTGCAAAATTTTATGAAGACTTGCTTATGGTTAGGATTTTTATAGAAGAGTCCCATCATGCCAACCCTCAATTTCTAGAGAGGCAATTTTGTTTTCTGTTCTTTGGGTATCAGAATTTTTTCCTACTTTACTTTTCTGCTGGAAGCATGACTCTGTGGTCTCAAGTTTCCTAAAGGGTGATCTACTGAAGTACTCACCTTGGGGGAATACTGGTCTTTGTTTTCATAATTCTGTGCTTTTATAGGCAGGAAAACCAAAGACCAAGTTCTCAGTTTAGCAAATAACTCCCTAAGTCCCAAGGTGGCTTAATTTCCCTGATTACTGCATTGAGTTCCTACTTTCACGGAGGTATTTTTTCCTCTTCCTTTTACTAACTATACAAATGATGAATATATTTAAAAATATTTGTATTGTATTTTATCCAGTATTTTATTATTATTTTTTTTGGAGAGGTTTATTTTTTTATTTTTTTAAAAATTTTTGCTATAGGGCTTGTGCGCTTGCCAGAAAGACAGAGAGAGACAGAAAGACAGAAAGCAAGAAATCACCCCCCAGGGGGGATGGCCACGTCGCAATCCCTTCTCCTCCGTTCTCCTCTTGGGATCTTGGGCATGCACACACACGCGCCTGGCGTGAGTTTAAGCCACCGGGTCCAGGACTCGAACTGAGGTCGACTACATGGGAGTTCATCGACATAGCCATTACACTAACTGCTGGTCCCTTATCCAATATTTTAATTTTTCTGTAGGAGTACCAAGGAAGGCACATTATTCACCATTCTGCTGGAAATGGAAGTCTGGATATTGATTTTGAAATTATACTGGGGGGCCAGCGCCATGGTGCAGCAATGATGTGCTATTCACAAAAGCTTGATCCCACATAGTATCTGAGGTTCTACTCCCCAGCCCAGTCAGTCTGAGAGTCACTGGGCACATGCATAAGTGTTCAAGATCCAAAGATCTGGAGGACTGGAAGAAGGGGTGCATGGCATGACCAGACCTCAGGGAAGATACTTCTCTTTCTCTCTCTGTCTTTCTCTCTTATTCTCATATGTGTGTGCTTATGCTCTGTCATGAATAAAGAAAAATATTTTTTTTCTGGGAACCAGCAGTTAGTGTAATGGCTATGTCGCTGGACTCCCATGTAGTCAACCGTGGTTCACGTCCTGGACCCGGTGGCTTAAAACTCACGCCGGGCGCGTGTGTGTGCGTGCCCAAGATCCCGAGAGGAGAATGGAGGAGAAGGGATTGTGGCGTGACCATCCCCTCTGGGGGGTGACTTCTCGCTTTCTGTCTCTATGTCTCTCTCTGTCTGTCTGGAGAGCGCATGCGCCCTATAGCGAAAATCTCTCCAAAAAAAAAAAAAAGAAAAATAATTTTTTGGAGAGATTTTCTCTATAGGGCGCATGCGCTCGCTAGAGACAGAGAGACAGAAAACAAGAAATCACCCCCCAGGGGGATGGCTGTGCCACATTCTCTTCTCTTCTAGTCACCTCTCAGGATTTGGGGCATGCATGCACATGTGCCTGGTGTGAGTTTTTTGTTTTTGTTTTTCAGAGGTTTTTGCTATAGGATGCGTGCACTAGCCAGAAAGATAGAGAGAGACAGAGACACAGAAAGGGAGAAATCACCCCTCCCCCAGGGGGGATGACCACATTGCAATCCCTTCTCCTCCATTCTCCTCTTGGGTTCTTGGGCATGCACGCACATGTGTCTGGCATGAATTTAAGCCACCGGGTCCAGGACTCGGACCGCGGTTGACTACATGGGAGTCCAGTGACATAGCCATTGTGCTAACTGCTGGTCCCTTAAATGCTTTTAATAGTAAGGTCACGATAACTATAGCAAGCAAAAATGTATAGATATGTGAGAAAAAACAGTATTTGATCAACATTTTAATGCAGACGCATTTCATCTTATTATTTAATTTGTTATCTGTATTAATAAATTTATGAGAGAAAGATCTGGGCTTTAGTCAGAATGAAGTACTTTATTTTTTCCAATCTTTTTAAAATTTTGCCAGAAGGTGCATGTGCTTGCAGGAGAGATACAAGAAGACAGAGAGAGGGAAAGTGAAAAAACAGCTGCCATGGAAAATGGTCATGCTTCAATCCCTTCTCCATTTTTCCTGCCTCTTTGGATTTTGGACACACACACACACTCACACACACACACTCACATACACACAGTGAGTATTTCAAGGTGTTAAGTCTGGGACTCAAACCGTGCAATCAGCCACATGGGATCCAGCTACTTAACCACTACCCCAGGGTCTGGCCCACCTATCTTCCACTCTTTAAAGATCCTCTAATATTGGGGACAAAAGATGGCATTAAGGTTAAGGCAGCTGGATCTCACATGGCCAAGTCTGTGGTTCAAGTTCTGGATCCAGTGGCTTGAAAATCATGCCAGGAGCATGCACGTGTGTGCCCACAATCCTGAGAGGAGAGTGGATTGTGAGTGGCCATTCCCCTGGTGGGAGGTGCTGCCTCCCACTTTCCCCCTCTCTCTCCTTTTTCTCTGGTGAGTGCACATACCCCTTGGCTTGAGATGGGCTTCCTCCTTCTCCACCCAAAGCTTGATTAGTTTTTGCAAATAACATAGTTTGGGTCAGTAAGCTGTCTTTTATTTGTGATCTCTCCTTGCACTTCAGGTTTATTTGGAAAGTCTCCTTTTGAAACTTTAATCCAACAACATGTAATCTTTCTTTGCCACCCAGAGCCTTTTAAACCTCTCTGAAAGCTCTTCTGTTCTTCCTTGCATTATGATTTTGCTTAATTTTCTTGTGGCTTTTTGGTGGCAGAGAATCTGATTCATAAGTGTGTTCCCCTGAAATGCCAAAACTGTTGTAAATACATAGGGTGGAAGTACAAGAAAAGCACTAGGCCTAGTATAATAAAAAGATACTGTCTACATATTATGATGAAACAGACTATCTTGAAAATAGAGCCCTCTTTTTTCAGTGTTTGTGCATGTGAAATTATATATGGAGATAAAAAATTATGTGGGAAAAATGTGCAGCTTGTATGTGAACAGGATTTGGAAGTCTGGTACTATGCAGGAGAAAGAGAATCATTATTCAGGAAGTAGGTGAAAAATGATTAATTCATTATTGCTAGCCTTGTGTATAAGCCTTTGTAAACTGAGCTACATTAAAATTTTGTAGGATTATTGTCATGAAAGAGAATTAGAGGAATTCTTCTAGAATACAATTAAACCCAAGCGACATGCAAATCACATAGTTTGAAATCACCCAAGAGTAGCTTCAATTTAACATGACAATTTTTCAAAATATTATTTTCTCTATGTGAGGAACCCAGGCTGAACACAATCGTTTTTACAAAGAGCATATCGTTTTATTCCTGCTCCCTAGGTCTTTTGTGTTTTAAAGTGCCCTCGCTTTTATGTGAGCATCACCAGCAGCCTCGTGGCTGGGTGGTGGAATCGCGGCTGCCATGTTGCAGCTGTTCTGCCTTTTTATACTCTCCCCTCACTAGAAAGCACCTTGCATTTGCACAGCGCTTTCAACTTTTTCAAAGCCTGTTTACCCCTTTTATGCTTACAACTCTGTGAAGTAAGAGACATGGGTTTTTCTACCTACCTTTTATAGATGAGAACAATAGGCCTCAGAAAGGTTAAATGATGGGTCAAAGGCACCAGTGTTTTCCTGCCAGCCCACGATGCTCTCCTTTTCTGAGTGAAATGTTGTGGGCATACAAGTTCTCTGGGGACAGATGTGGAACAAAGCTGTGGAGGGCTGCTTGCTACACCTGTGTGGCTGCTCACTCCATTGTGTGGACAGAGGCTGCAGGGAAGTTAATCATTTTTGAGAAAGCTCGTGTATGGTTCACACGTTTTATCTACTCTGTCATCTGAACCCTGTGGATGAGCCAGTTTTCATTACGACTTCAAACCATCTCACTAAGAGTTACTCATTGTCAAATGATTTGGAGATCTGTTCGCTCTATGCCAGATGCTTCTGTATTGTTTAATTGCCTTCTGCAAAATAACATTCAGATATGAAAATTTTAATTTTGAAATTAAGTTTCAGGCTCTCAAGCCGAAAACTCGCAAGACTGGTTAACTTGCATTTTATTTTATTTTCTAGATTTTTGCCATAGGGTATGTGCACTTGCCAAAGAGAGACAGAGAGAGGGAAAGCAAGAAATCAACCCCCAGTCTGGGGTGAAGGTGTGTGGGACTGCCACGCCACAACCCCTTTTCCTTCAGTCTCCTCTTGGGATTTTGGGCATACATGCACATGTGACCAGTGTGTTTTTTAAGCTGCCAGATCTGGGACTCAAACCTCAGTTAGCTGTGTGGGAGTCCACCACTCCACCACCATGCCACCTGTTGGCCCCTTTTGTACCTTTTGTTAATACAAAGTAAACACATTCCCAGCAAGGATTTATTTCAAGTCATCTGCTTCATCTGGAACCAAATACATGAATTATCCCAAAGGGTGTGATGATGTTATTCAAAAATTTAGGGAAAGGGGCCAGTAGGTGATACATTAGTTAAGGTGCTGAACTCCCATATGGCGGACCACAGTTTAAGTCCCAGACCTGGTGGCTTGAAAATCATGCCTGGTACATATTCCTGCATGCCCAAAATCCTGAGAGGACACTGGAGGAGACAAGATTGTGGTGAGGCTATTCCCTTTGGGGGTTGATTCCTCACTTTCCCCCTGTCTCTCTCCAGAGAGTGTATACACTCTATGACAAAAACCTTAAAAAATGCAGGGAAAAATGAACAGAACCTGTTCATATCTTCTTATTCTTTCATACAAACTTCTCAAAAGGTGAGCTTGTCGTCGTACATTCGACAATGCCTAGTCCCTCGCCATTTAAATCCATTTCATTCCTCAGTTTTGCATGAAGGAATTAACATAAACTGTAACATTTTTTATGAATAAGACTTTTTATTCTAAAACCTGTTTTACACTAATGATTTTCTTTAATCCTTAGATAGTTCTTACTGTTTTCCTCCAGACCAGACCCTTTTCTCCATTAGGATGCTCTGACTCAGAACCGCAGATCAGAATATTCATTTCACAGATAAAGTAGATCTCTCTTTTTTGTGCTTCCACTGTCTGTATTTAATGACTCACTTGAAATAGTTTCTGATTTTAGGTTTTACAGAAGGAAAATAACAAATGAGGTCACCAGTAACCACAAATGAGCTGGGAGGACTCTGTCCTCAATAAAAGGGTATTGGAGGTTGGTGACTAGATCAATGATGCGATCTGGATAGGATAAAGATCATCAGTTATCTTTTACTAGTTGAATGGAGGTTATGTAGATGCTGTAGAGTGTAGCAAGGCAATGAACTTGGGGGAATGATTGAAGTTCTAGGCCCTTTTCTGATGCTTTGTAGCTCTAGGACCTTGGATAAATGACCTAATCTCTTGGATTGTCACATCCCTAACTTATATGTCACATCCCACACCATGACCTTCTCCTTCTGCTACTCTTGGTGGTGCTTGTGTGCTTGTTTGGTGAGGGCCTGGCACCTCTTTTGTAAAGTGGCTCTTGAGGAGACTCTGGTGCTCACCATGGTGGATAAGACCAGGGAAGGAGTCAAGACTGAGCACAATGATTAAATGAATTCAGAGATTGTGGGACAGCATGATTCTGTGGTGCAGTTTAAGATTAGGAGGCCCAGGGGACCACAGGTGGAGTGGTGGTTAAGGTGCTGGACACTTCCACATGGCCAACCAGGGTTCATGTCCTGAATCTGGTGGCTTGCTTTCTCACTTCCTCTCTCTCTCACTCTCACCCTCTGTCTCTCTTTGGTCAAATTAAAAAATAAATGAATGAATAAATAAAATAAAATAAAGAATTATTTAAAAAAAGATTAGGAGGCCTACAGCACTTAGTAAATGAATGAAAACCTATTGTCAATGAGACAGGTCAGATTCCAATTTGATGGGCAGCCAATCAATAAAACAGACACACCTGCATGGTGGGAAATGGAAGATAAAGATGCACTTGATGTGTTCCAGCAGCAGACAGGAAGAGCCAGCTGAAAAGGGAGCCTGCTACTTTATTCTAGAACTCTGTACTTACAGACCAGGAATACATTCTCAATTAGAAAACCACAACTAGGTTTTGCCGCATCCTGACTACTACATTATTGTTTTCTTTATGCTTTCATTTTGCCCCTCCCCATTTTTGTATTGTACATAAAGTAACTGGTGTATGTGCACAAGCATATTGCATTTAAAAAAACTAAATGGCCAATGGCATGTTTTAATTGACATCACATGGAAATGGTATTGGAAAAATATTGGTTCTGTGTCTTTTCTCCATTAGTGGCATGCTCATTATTCTTACACCCAGAAAGTTATTTTATTCTCTATATTTTAACAACAACAACAACAAAACCTACAGCAATGTGAAAATTCTCTCATACCTTGTTTGGAGAATTTTAATGTTTTGTTTATCACTATAAAATCACAGACAATTTTATAACTTTTTTTCTACCTAGCTGTTACATGTACGGCAATCTGTATTTAAGCAGAGATAAGTTACTAAAAAAAAAAAAAAAAAAAAAAAAAAAAAAATCCTGATAGAAAA
>NW_006159667.1:1367203-1376488 GCF_000334495.1 Tupaia belangeri chinensis
AAAAAAAAAAAAAAAAAAAAGAATCCTGATGAGTCAGGACCAGAGGAAAGTGGTTGACATCAGTGGGCTCAGGTGAGACGCTTCAGAGGCAGGTTCAAATGTCTGGTAAGGTAGTGGTTCTCAAATGTCAATAAGTACAGGAATTTCCTGGCTAAAAATGCACATCCCTGCCCTCACCCCAGACACTCTGATTTTAGTATATCTGGCATGATGCCCAGAAGTTCGTGTTTTCAGTAAATAGCTTAGTGCTAATGAACTAATCTGTGCTATCCCACATGGTACACATGTAGGTATTTAAATTTAAATCATCAAAAATTAAATAAGGCAAAAAATTAATTAGCCGACTACTACTCATGTTCAAGTATGTAATAGGCACATATTCCGAAAGGCTACTGTATTGGATAGTACAGAATTAGAACATCACCGTCATTGCAGAAGGTTCTATGGCTTGTGCTGGTTAAGCCATCTGTTCTGTGTTTCCTTTTCCTAGGACCGCATCTCGTTCAACCACATTTTCTTCCCAGAAAAGCAAACAACAGCTTACATGATGGTTCAGGACCATGGACAATGGCACAGACAGCTATCTTTCTAACCTCCCCTTGAATAGTTTTAATCACACTGTGCTTAACTCTAAGCAGGCAAGAAGACAAGATTGGGTGGCAAAAAGTAAGGACTTCAAGGCAGCAAGATATGTTGACCCAAGAGTCTCTGATCTATACTGAAAACATCGCTCTTCACTTTTATTTTTATTTTATAATTCGCTAGAGGGCATGTGCACTCACCAGAGAGAGACAAAGAGAGAGAAAGAGAGAATAAAAGTGAGAAAGCACCCTCCACCATCCCATAGGGAACCTTCCACTATCCCACAGTGATGGAGGATTCTTTCTCATTTCTCCTTTTCTCTTTCGGAATTTTGGGCATGCATGCACACGTGCACAGCATGTTTTGCAAGCTGTCAGGTTCTGGACTTGAACTGTGCAGTTGGCCATGCAGGATCCACCTACCTTAACTACCATGCCATGGCCTGACCCAAAAAATGTCATTATCACCCTACTTGGATATGGACCAAAAAAAATGAAGAGAAAAGAAACTAACTAAGAATTACTAAGTCACCTCTTGCCCTACATGTAGACCCTGCCACCAGAGAACAGGTGCTGTACAAGCTGGGGCTAGCCACATTAGGGAGTCTGAAGTTCAGCATACCAAGAGTGAAAACAGAACTAGTATTTATTGAATTCTATTGAATAGTTCTAGAGGCTAGGAAGTCTTAGATCAAGGCACCAGCAGATTTGGTATCTGGTGAGGGTCTGATTTCTAGTTCGTAGATAATATCTTTTCATAGATGATATTTTTTCCAAAGTCTGGTACGAGTTTGAAGCCACTGGGTCTGGGTAAACCACAGTCAACCATGTGGGAGTCTAGCACCTTAACCACTATGCCACCTGCTAGTCCCAAAATGGATGCTATTTTAAGCCCCTAAATTTTGGGGTAGTTTGTCACACAGTGGTAGATTGCTGGAAGAGTAGTTTTTCAAAGATAGTGTCTGGGATCTTGCAGTGTTCTGTTATTGTGCTTCTGGATGACATAGTGGAGGGATGAGAGGTCTCTCTTGGGCCTAGTGAACCCACTTATGAAGGCTCTACTCTCATAGTATAATCACCTTGCAAAGACCCACTTTTATCTAGGAGGTGAGGGTATCAGCGTATGAATTTGATGAATACATATTCCATATGATACATACATAGTTTTTACACAATCACCTACATATGGGCAAATTGAGGAACAGAACACTTTCATGTATGCCTGGGAATATTCTGTTGGTCTGGTTAAAAACTAGAACATTGAGATATATTAAACTATTTATCTTTTTTATTGAGTAAGCATTTAGTCTAGGAAAATTTCTTTTTGTCTGGGTTTCCCTAAAGTCAGATGGAGATACCTTGTTTTCTGTTTTTTGGAGGGCATTTATGGTGTACTAAAGGTGGCCTCCAGTTCTTTGACACTCCTCCCATGGAAAGGTCCATTTCTCATCCTCTTGAATCTAGGCTGGCCTGGATTGTGTCGATCAGCAGAGCACGACTAAAGTGCACTATGCTGTTTTTGAGCCTAGACTTTAAGGAGTCTGACAGCTTCCTCTATTCTTGGCAACCTGGTCATCAGTCAGTTTTCAGATAAAAAAGTCTAATCATCATGCTGGAAGGAACATGTGGAGAGACCCTGAGATTACATAATAAGGAAGAGGGCCTCAGCTGAACCCATCCTTCTGCAATGTCCACCAACACATCGAACATGTGAAAGAAGCCAGCTTGGACCCTCCTGCCCAGCCCAGCTACCAGTCGAGTAGCTCATGTAAGCCCAGCTGATGCCGCATAGAGTAAAAAAATCACCTAGCTGAGCCTTTCTCAAATGTGTGACTTGCAAAATTATGAAATAAAATGGATGTAGGTTTTATTTTTTTGCCTTTTTTTTTCTAAGAGAGATTTTTGCAGCAGGATGCATGCAATTGCCAGAGAGACAGAGAGTTTTCAGAAAGTGAGAAATCACCCCTCCCCCCCTCCCCCCAGGGGAGATGGCCATGCTGCAGTCCCTGCTCCTCCATTCTCCTCGCAGCATTTTGGGCATAAACACACACATGCCTGGTGTGAGTGTTTTGTTTTGTTTTGTTTTTAGAGACTTTTACTATAGGGTGCATGTACTTGACAGAAAGACAGAGAGTGAAAAAAATCAGCCCCAAGAGGGAATGGCCATGCCACAATTCCTTCTCCTCCATTCTCCTCTTGGGATTTTGGGCATGCATGCACGTGTGTCTGGCATGAGTTTTAAGCCACTGGTTCCGGTACTTGAACCATGGTCAACCATGTGGGTGGGAGTCCAGCACCATAACCACTATGCCACCTGTGGGCTCCAAAATGGATGCTTTTTTAAGCCACTAAATTTTGGGGTAGCTTGTTACACCATGATAGATAGCTGGAAGAGCAGATTTTTAAGGAAAATGGCTGAGATCTTGCAATGCTCTGTTATTGCACTTCTGGATAAATATGTTCTCATGTCTAACTCCACAGTGGAGACTATGATGAAAGGACCAACAGCCATTCTGATAGTGAATCATGAGTTTTATTAAAATAATTAAGACCCAAGAGCTGCATTATTTGGCATATGGCTGATTAGTCCACAGTTCAGCCTCTGACACTCAAGCACTGATGGGTAGATTGAAAAAAGCTTAAATGACTCCTGTGGTGTCAGCCTCAAAATGTTTAGGCTCTTTCTTTCAAATATGCCACTTTAATTATATTTTATTATGTTCTAGTTAAATACCGGAGGAATATCTTTCTGTTTTTAGTTAAAACATTCTTATAAACTAGTACTCTACGCCCCCAGGTTTAAATTAAAACTGCACCTTATAAGCTTGAAGTAGCATCCTCTAGTTCTAGTATAGTAGGGTTTTAGTGAAAAGTTCCTATTACCCCATTTACACATCTATGAGTTTACAGCCTTCAAATTTCAATATTACCATCTTTTTTCTTGTTTTTGTAGATTTTCATTGGATTCCTAATAGAATAATTAGCTCTCCTTCTCTGAAAGTTTTTTGAGTTTCTAATAAATTTTTGTTTTGCTTTTAGGCTTGGCAATCAGTGTATTAGATGGAATAGTTTCATGTTCTATATTCCTAGCATTCTGCTGGGCTTATGATTCAAAGCTGTTGGAATGACATGGTGAGCTCTTCTGCTTTCCCACTGATCATAGATATTCCCCAAATGATTTCTCAGTGGCAGGAATCCTGCAAGTCTGCCTAGCCTTTTCCTTTTCCTTTCCACAAGGGATTGAAAACTGTGTCTTAAAGCTTCAGTTTTTACCTAGGGTCCTCGTTCAGATAGCACAGAACCAAATTAATTCAGAACCATAAACTCGCTTCCACCAGACTTGGCATTCTGCCAGTCAGCTGATACCTGCTAAACTCCTTACCCAAACAGATCAAATCCTCTGGAGATCAGGCATGTGTGTGTGCATACTCAAAATCGCAATAGGAAAATGAAGGAGAAAGGATTGCAATGAGGCCATCTCCCATGGCGGGGGTGATTTCTTGCTTTCTGTCTCTCTGTTTTTCCAGTGAGCACATGCTCTTTATAGCAAAAATCTCTCTCTAAAAACGAAAACCAAACCAAAACAACAACAATAAAATCCTCCTGAGAAGCTCTTGGCAGAGGGTGGATGAGCCCCCTTGATTCTGCTCTCTACCTCATCCCCTTGACTTGAATAGAACACTTCAAGAGAACACGTTTTCAACTTCTTTTTACTCCCTTATGGGCCATGCACTAAAGTCCAGGGGAACACCAGGCCAAGTTGATCTAAGTTAAGACAGAATTTTCTACTAAGAAATTTAAGAAACAAACACAACCTTTTTATTATAGAAATGTTCAAACATACACAAAATAAAGAGGATACAAAACTCCCTGTACTTATTGTTCAGCCTCAACAATTAGCAATGCATGTCTGATCTTGTTTCATCCATATTCCTAACTGCTCCCACCTCTAACTTCCCCTCTCCACCCCCACAGATGATTTTAAAGCAAACTATACATATCATATTACTTCATTTGTGAGTACTTCAGTATTTATGTCTAAAAGATAAAGAATTCTTTTAAACCAGTAACATCATATCATGTCTGTAATAGTTAATAATTTTAGGAAATAATTTAAGGTATCCTAAGAAAATAACTTGAGCTTGTATTAAATTACGAATATTGGTTCGAATTATTTTTTCTGCAATACCTTGCATATAGTTATACATTACAATATGAAATTATCCAGTAACTCATTTTCATTTTTATTAACTTGATATGCACTTTTTTTTTTTGTTTTTGCTATGAGGCATGTGTGTTTGCCAGCAAGATACAGAGAGAGGGAGAGAGAGAGAAAGTAAGAAATCACCCCCCAGGGGGATGGTTATACTGCAGTCCCTTCCGCACCGTTCTCTCAGGATTTTGGGAATGCACACACATGCACGCAGTGTGATTTTCAAGCTGCCAGGTCTGGGACTCAAACTGTGGAGTTGACCCTGTGGAATTCAACACCTTAACTTCCATGCCACTGCTGCCCTTGACATGCAAGAAGTTTAAGGCTCATCTACACACTCTGCTTTTTACATGATCATCTTCTTTATATTGGCATTAAATTAGATCAGTTTGAATGCTGATCTCTCAGGGAAAGATCCTGATATGGACACATCTCTGCCTGGGTAGTTGTACTCAATATCCACCCATTGTCTCAGTCTCTATGAGAAAAGAGGAAAAGGAATTGGTTTCTCTTGAAACCAATGAGAAACCATACACAAAATAAAGAGGATACAAAACTCCCTGTACCTATTGTTCAGCCTCAACATGTCTAATCTTGTTTCATCCATATTCTTAACTGTTCCTACCTCTAACTTCCCCTCTCCACCCCCACAGATGATTTTAAAGCAAACTATACATATCATAGTACTTCATTTGTGAGTACTTCAGTATTTATGTCAGTCATTATACTTCAGTATTGGTTTCTCATGAAACCAATGAGAAACCAATTCCCCGTCCATATAAAAATAGCCCCTATTTTGAAAAAATGAAAAAAAAATCCAGTTACTGTCAAAATGAGTTTCAATCAGCTTTATTAAAGTATAATTTATTTATAATAAAATTCAGCTATTTTAAATAGACAATTTAAATGGACATTCTGAAGAACGTATGCAATTGTATAACAGCCACCACAATTGAGATATAGAACAATTACATCATCCTAAAAGTTCTCATGTCTCCAGCAGGGTTCTCTACTGCTTGGCCCACGCTCATGATCAATTTGCTTTCTATTACTACAATTTTTGCCTGTTCTAGAATTTCATATAAATGGAATATTTTGTGTCTGGCTTCTTTCATTTAGCATAATGCTTCTTCTATATGCCGCAATTTGTCTCTCCATTTACCAGATGATGAATATTTATGTTGTTTCCAGTGTTTGGCTAGTATGAATAAGTCTTCTATGAACGTTTAAGTATAAGTCCTTGTGCAGATCTATATTTCCATTTTTCTTTGGTAAATACCTAAAAGTGAAAGTGCTAAGTTGCATGGTCAGTGTATTTTTAACCTTTTAAGAAGCTGCCTGACCATTTGCCATAGAAACTGCCAACAGTTTCCACCAACTTGCATTCCCACCAGAAAAGTATGTAAATTCCAGTTTTTCCCATCCTCAAGAACTGTCAACATTTAATTTTAGCCATTCTAGGGATTGCGTAGTAGTATCTCATAATTTCTTTAATGAGTGATGACACTGAGCATCTTTTCATGTCCTTGTCATTTACACATTTTCTTTTATGAATTTTCTATTTGGCTATTTGCTCATTTCAAAAATCGTTTTGGGCCAGCTCCATAGTGCAGCAGTAATAACACTGCTCAAGAGAAGCCATATCCAAATGGCCAGGCGTGGTTCAAATCCCAGTCTGGTCAGCCTAAAATATGCGAGACATCTGTGTAAGTGCCCAAAAACCGGTGGGCTAGAGGGCTGGAGGGGGGAGATGACCCATGATCAGACCCTGTGGGAGGGTGCTAACAGCTCATAGTGCTGTCACTCTCATCTGATATGCTCTATCATGAATAAAGAAATATATATATATATATATTTTAAATTGGTTATTCATGTTCTAATTGTTGAACTGAAGAGTTACTTTTTATTCAAGATATAGCCTTATTAGGTGTAAGTATTATGAATATTTTCTCCAAGTCTTTGGCTTATCTTTTCATTTTCCTAGCTGCTTTTTGAAGAACAAAAGCTTAAACATTTTTTGTTTTATTTTTATTCATCATAGAGAACCTGTGCACATGCATAAGAGAGAAGCACCCTTGACAGGATCTCATCACACCACAGTTCGCTTTCTCTAGCTCTCCAGCTTGACGGAATCTTGAATACACATGCACATGGTGTGTTCAGGTTGACTGGACTGGAGATCTGAAGCAACAATTGGCCGTGTGGCTTCCAGCATCTTAGTTTAGCACACTGCTGGTGGTGCCTCCAGCTTGGGCAAAAGTTTTAAATTTTGATACAGTCCAATTCATCAACTTTTTTTTTTCTTTTTTTTTTTGGAGAGATTTTCACTATAGGGTGTGTGCGCTTGTAGAAAGAGAGAAACAGAGACATAGAAAGCGAGAAATCCCCCTTCAGGGGGAATGCCAAGCCACAATCCCTTCTCCTCCATTCTCCTCTTGGGATCTGGGGCATGCACGCGCTCGAGCCCAGCGTGAGTTTAAGCTATTGGGTCTGGGACTTGAACCGCGGTCAACTACAGGGGAGTCCGGCAACATAGCCATTACGCTAACTGCTGGTCTCAACTTTTTTCTTTAGAAATGTCAAGGTGGGATGTCTTCCTAGGAGTTTATAAGGGCAAGTGTCAAAATTGGATATATGTAAAGGTTATTCAATCATTCTACAAATATTTATTAAGAGCACACCATAGGCCAGGTACTGTTCAGCATTTAACAAAGTGGATGAATATCCTGCCCTAAGAGAGACTATCTTCTACCTCTGTGATGCACCAACACTATATAGATTGGACTAAAAGTAAAACGTTAAAAATCATTCTTCTGGGGCCAACGGTGGCACGGAAGTTAAGACTACTAGATCCTACGTGGATGGGATCTAGTGTGTTTCGAGCCCCCAACCTGGAAGCTTGAGCTCATGCTAGGCACGTGTGCGTGTGCGCGCAAAGTCCTTAGAGGAGAAGGGTTTGTGGCATGGCCATCCCCCCCTGGGGGTAGTTTTCCACTTTCTGTCTCTCTCTGAAAAGCACACATGCCTTATAGTAAATAAACAAAATTATTCTTCTATCTCTAATCTAGTACTAAGTCTTTTAAGATTTTTTTCTAAAGGAAATAATAATGGACGATGTTGTCAGAAATTTATGTAAAAATGTTCATTGCAATATTTATGATGGCAAACACCAGAAAGAAAGCTAAATATTTAATGATAAGGGAAATATTAAATAACTAGTGGTATATACATTTGATGAAATATTATGTAATCATTAAAATTTAAAATTTTAGAAGACTGTAAGACTACATGATAGATTATTTAAAATGCCAAATAGATTTCTAGTAAGGGTGAACTAAGTTACATGCCTACTGAAAGTGTTTGAGAGTGTCCATCTAAACTTAATCTTATTGCTGTGAGTACTTTAAAAAGCAGAATGTGGTGGGGTCAGCAGGTGGCATGCTGGTTAAGATTCTGGACTCCCACACAGCTGGCTGCTATTTGAGTCCCCGATGCAGAGACTTGAAAATCATGCTGGGTACGTGTGTATGTGTGCCCAAATCTCAAGAGGAGAATGGAGGAAAGGGGATTGTGGCATGGCTATCTCACCTAGAGGGTGATTTCTCACTTTCCCTCTCTCCAGCAAGTGTACATGCCGTATAACAAAATCAACAAACTAGAATGTGATATAATCCTACATGTGTGTATAACATAAAATTTGTATAATAAAGTCAGTGTGAAAGGCAGAAGTAATATCTCCTCTTAATGTATAATTCTTTTATTACTTGTCACTACTCTTTACCTGAAGGTCTAACACTTCTGTGATTTGCCCCTCCCTTGTCTGCCCAGCTTTTCCTCACCTTCAATATCATCACTTTTCTCCCAGTGAGCTCTTTCCTACTTCAATGTTAAAAACAAAATTATTCTTCTATCTCTGATAGTAAACAAGTTTACTCATTGGTTTAGGCTATTTTTGTTCTTTTGCAAACTGTTTTTCTTTTTAAAGAGAATTTGGATAAATTGGAAAACTTTGGTTTGCTATGAAGTTATCTGGTCTGGTTAGTGAAGTTTATGTTCTTTTATTAAGAAATGTATTTATTGGGGTTGGCATGTAGCATGATGGTTAAGATACTGAACTCCCACATGGCTAACTGCAGTTAGAATCCTGGACCTGGTCGCTTTCTTTCTTATTTTCTCTTTATCTCTGTCTCTCTTTGGTCAAATTTTAAAAAATTAATAATATTAAATAAAATTTAAAGGAATAATTATTTAAAAAAGAAATGTATTTATTGTACTACAATTTAGTTTGTAAAAGATACTTTAAATTTGGGACTAGCAGATGGCATAATGGATATGTCACTGGCCTCCTACGTACTTGACCGCAGTTCAAATCCTGGACCTGGTGACTTAAAACTCACGTTTGGTGCATGTGCACGTGTGCCCCAAATCCCGAGAGGGAAACAGAGGAGAAGGGATTGTGGTTTGGCCATCCCCCTGGGGGGGTGATTTCTC
>NW_006159667.1:1378478-1389387 GCF_000334495.1 Tupaia belangeri chinensis
TTTTTTTTTTTGGAGAGATTTTCACTATAGGGTGTGTGCGCTTGTAGAAAGAGAGAAACAGAGACATAGAAAGCGAGAAATCCCCCTTCAGGGGGAATGCCAAGCCACAATCCCTTCTCCTCCATTCTCCTCTTGGGATCTTGGGCATGCACGCGCTCGAGCCCAGCGTGAGTTTAAGCTGCTGGGTCTGGGACTTGAACCGCGGTCAACTACAGGGGAGTCCGGCAACATAGCCATTACGCTAACTGCTGGTCTCAACTTTTTTCTTTAGAAATGTCAAGGTGGGATGTCTTCCTAGGAGTTTATAAGGGCAAGTGTCAAAATTGGATATATGTAAAGGTTATTCAATCATTCTACAAATATTTATTAAGAGCACACCATAGGCCAGGTACTGTTCAGCATTTAACAAAGTGGATGAATATCCTGCCCTAAGAGAGACTATCTTCTACCTCTGTGATGCACCAACACTATATAGATTGGACTAAAAGTAAAACGTTAAAAATCATTCTTCTGGGGCCAACGGTGGCACGGAAGTTAAGACTACTAGATCCTACGTGGATGGGATCTAGTGTGTTTCGAGCCCCCAACCTGGAAGCTTGAGCTCATGCTAGGCACGTGTGCGTGTGCGCGCAAAGTCCTTAGAGGAGAAGGGTTTGTGGCATGGCCATCCCCCCCTGGGGGTAGTTTTCCACTTTCTCTCTGTCTCTCTCTGAAAAGCACACATGCCTTATAGTAAATAAACAAAATTATTCTTCTATCTCTAATCTAGTACTAAGTCTTTTAAGATTTTTTTCTAAAGGAAATAATAATGGACGATGTTGTCAGAAATTTATGTAAAAATGTTCATTGCAATATTTATGATGGCAAACACCAGAAAGAAAGCTAAATATTTAATGATAAGGGAAATATTAAATAACTAGTGGTATATACATTTGATGAAATATTATGTAATCATTAAAATTTAAAATTTTAGAAGACTGTAAGACTACATGATAGATTATTTAAAATGCCAAATAGATTTCTAGTAAGGGTGAACTAAGTTACATGCCTACTGAAAGTGTTTGAGAGTGTCCATCTAAACTTAATCTTATTGCTGTGAGTACTTTAAAAAGCAGAATGTGGTGGGGTCAGCAGGTGGCATGCTGGTTAAGATTCTGGACTCCCACACAGCTGGCTGCTATTTGAGTCCCCGATGCAGAGACTTGAAAATCATGCTGGGTACGTGTGTATGTGTGCCCAAATCTCAAGAGGAGAATGGAGGAAAGGGGATTGTGGCATGGCTATCTCACCTAGAGGGTGATTTCTCACTTTCCCTCTCTCCAGCAAGTGTACATGCCGTATAACAAAATCAACAAACTAGAATGTGATATAATCCTACATGTGTGTATAACATAAAATTTGTATAATAAAGTCAGTGTGAAAGGCAGAAGTAATATCTCCTCTTAATGTATAATTCTTTTATTACTTGTCACTACTCTTTACCTGAAGGTCTAACACTTCTGTGATTTGCCCCTCCCTTGTCTGCCCAGCTTTTCCTCACCTTCAATATCATCACTTTTCTCCCAGTGAGCTCTTTCCTACTTCAATGTTAAAAACAAAATTATTCTTCTATCTCTGATAGTAAACAAGTTTACTCATTGGTTTAGGCTATTTTTGTTCTTTTGCAAACTGTTTTTCTTTTTAAAGAGAATTTGGATAAATTGGAAAACTTTGGTTTGCTATGAAGTTATCTGGTCTGGTTAGTGAAGTTTATGTTCTTTTATTAAGAAATGTATTTATTGGGGTTGGCATGTAGCATGATGGTTAAGATACTGAACTCCCACATGGCTAACTGCAGTTAGAATCCTGGACCTGGTCGCTTTCTTTCTTATTTTCTCTTTATCTCTGTCTCTCTTTGGTCAAATTTTAAAAAATTAATAATATTAAATAAAATTTAAAGGAATAATTATTTAAAAAAGAAATGTATTTATTGTACTACAATTTAGTTTGTAAAAGATACTTTAAATTTGGGACTAGCAGATGGCATAATGGATATGTCACTGGCCTCCTACGTACTTGACCGCAGTTCAAATCCTGGACCTGGTGACTTAAAACTCACGTTTGGTGCATGTGCACGTGTGCCCCAAATCCCGAGAGGGAAACAGAGGAGAAGGGATTGTGGTTTGGCCATCCCCCTGGGGGGGTGATTTCTCACTTTCTGTCTGTCTGTCTCTCTGGCAAGTGCACGTGCCCTATAGCTAAAACCTCTCTGTCAAAAAAAAAAATTTAAAATAAATACCAAAGTATTCTTAAGATGTACTGGAAAAGACAGTAACTTACTCTTTTTTGTTTGTTTGTTTTTGAGAGATTTTTGCTATGGGGTGCATGCGCTTGCCAGAGAGACAGAAAGTGAGAAATCAGCCCCTGGGGAGGCTGGTCATGCCACAATGCCTTCTCCTCCATTCTCTTCTCAGGATCTTGGGCATACATGCACATGCTTGAGTTTAAGCCACTGGTTCCGGGACTCAAACCGTTTTTGACTACGTAAGAGTCCAGTGACATAGTCATTACACCAACTGCTGATCCCAACAGTAACTTGCTTTAAAATACTTTAAAGCAGACTAATAAGTATTCTTCATTTCCCCCCAATATTTTCTTGTTGTTTTAAAAGTCTGCATTATTAGGCAGGACATTGGCTATTATGTTGTTGCTTTTGTTTATTGTCTTAGATATTTTAAAATATGTATTTTTGCATATTTGAACACTATATATTTAACTGCTCTGCCCTTCCTTTTCTTGAAAGCAACTGCTTCTATAATGTTTGACATTCAATTTTTGATTTGAGAAATAAAAAATAAAACTAATAAGCATGGGCCAAAAGAAAATTGCTAAATGTACAGCTAAGAAATGGAAAGCACTCACCATCTGTCACTAAATTGCTTTTCGAAAATAAAATGACAGGCTGTGGAAACATACTACATCATTGTGTTCAAGCTCAGGGCTTGGGGATAGCTTCTTGACTTCCCGACTCAGTCATTTGAAAGAGCAGAGAGAGAGAGAAGGAAAATCTGTTCAGAGGGAGAGAATAGTCAGTAGCTCCAGCAAATGCCAGGAGCTGGGCGTCGGTATAACACATTTGAGAGGAAGGAGAGAACTCACTGGGAGAAGGATGAGGAAGAGCTCGGCAGACAAGGGAGGGGCAAATCACCGAAGCCTTCGACCTTCATGTGAACAGTTTGAAATTCATCCTGTGTATGGTAGTAGCAGTGGAAGTATACCAGGTTGGCATAATGAAAATAATATTTTAAAAAAGTGTTTTCTTTGAGGTGTTGCTTCTACTCATAGCCAGCCTGTGAAGGTTCCTCACCTTAGTATCTGAGTTACTCCCTTCTGCTCTGACAGGCTGGGTTTGCTCTAAGGAGTTTGATCAGAACAAACAGAATGATTCCAAGTACCACTCACTTAAGCTAAAGGAGGTTTAATACTTCCAACAAAAGTTACACTTTTTTTTTTGGGAGAGGTTTTTGCTATAGGGCACATGTGCTCGCGAGACAGACAGAGAGAGACATAGAGACAGAAAGCGAGAAATCACCCCCCAGGGGGGATGGTCATGCCACAATCCCTTCTTCTCCATTCTCCTCTCGGGATCTTGGGCACACATGCACATGCGCCTGGTGTGAGTTCTAAGCCACTGGGTCCAGGACGCGAACCGCGGTCGATTACATGGGAGTCCAGCGACAAAGCCATTACACTAACTGCTGGTTCCCAAAAGTTACACTTTTTACAACCAAATACATTACAGTGGTCAGTAGACATGGGGTCTAGTTTGTGGCAGCTTGGTGAAGTGTCAGTGTCTGAGTCTTCATCACTTTATCTTGCCATAGTTGCATGATCCTTGATGGCTCCTTCCCTGGAACTCATGTAGGGAAGGACTCACAACCTTACCTCTGATGGTGTGGTGACAAGACCCTATACACCCTTACAACAGTGACTCTCAGTTTCTTTCTTTGGGTCATTAAAAATTAGCTTCTACAGGACCAGCAGTCAGTGTAATGGCTATGTCACTGGACTCAAATGTAGTAGACTGCGGTTCAAGTCTCAGACCTGGTGGCTTAAACTCATGCCCGGTGTGTGTGCTTGCGTGCCCAAGATCCTGAGAAGAGAGTGGAGGAGAAGGGATTGCGGCGTGGCCATCCTCTTAGGGGTGATTTCTCTCTTTCTGTCTCTCTGTCTCTCTCTGTCTTTCTGGCGAGTGCATGCACCCTATAGCAAAAAAAAACCTCTCAAAATAAATTAGCTTCTACAGAACTAGGAGGTTCTAGGGGCCAGGAGGTGGTGTACCAGTAACATGTCCTGGGACCTGTCTGAGCATAGAGCACATAAATGTACCCATTATATGGGGAGTTGCTGAGACTGGGGATGGGTATGAAGATCCTGTTAGGGGTGTGCCTCTCTCTCTCATGGAAAAAATAAATAAATAAACAACAATAAAAAGGAGTTAAGAGGCTCTCACTTAAAATAATAAAAGAATTCATGGAGCAGCAGATGGCATAATGATTATATCTCTGGACTATTACATAGTCGACCTTGGTTTGAGTCCTAGATCTGGCAGCTTAAAACTCATGCAAGTGTGTGTGTGTGTGTGTGTGTGTATGCCCAAAATCCCAAGAAGAGAATGGAGAAGGGATTGCAGTGTGGCCATCCTCCCAGGGGGGTGATTTCTCACTTTCTATCTCTCTGTCTCTCCAGCAAGCACACGAGCCCTATAGCAAAAATCTCTCTCTCTAAAAAAAAAAAAGAATTCAATCATGTGACATAATTGTACTTTGAAAAGCAAGTAAGGAATATCTAACACACATTTAAAAACATGTACAAAAAAGTATAAATGTTAATCAGTGAAGTCAATGTCCCTTAGTGTCCAATTCTCTTTCTAGGAGAATGATGTTACTTGACAGAGTTAAGAAAGGTTTGAAAAGAGAACTGGTTTGCTAGAAAAAATAATGGTTTTAATTTTGGAAAGGCGCAGTATCCTACTGGACGTTGGGAATGTGTAAGTATGAGTGAAAAGTTAAGCATGCACATAGGGATTTGTGCCCTATTAACAAGAAGATAGTGAGTTTAAATCATTGAGGTAGGACTGGCTGAACAGAGAGCATAGAGAGAAGAGTTCAAAGGTCCAGGATGTGCACCTTGGGAAATAAACTCTGTGAGGCAGTGGGAATAGGAGTCAGCAAAGAAGGAAGGCAGAAAAGTAGGAGAATGCAAAGTGTCAAGAAATTTAAACGAGTTTCAAGGAAAGAAATGGTCAACTTGATGAAATGCTACAGAAAGAGGGAGGGAGATCTGAGGAAAGGCCATGTATTAGATTTTTGTCATTAGAGTCAATGAATATCTTTTGAAATGTGTTTTGTAGAGTGGCTAGGATGTCAGCTAATTTTTATACTATCCCCGTTGGCTGGATTCTTGCCACAAGAATTCAAATGTACTGCGATGTATGCGGAGCTAAAAAGTCATATGTTGACTTCCATCTTCCTGCAGCTACTTGTCTCTCTCCCCCTCCTTGTACAGCCATCACTGCAATCAATTTTAGAATATTTGTGTTCTCCCAAAGAGTAATACTTATCCCCTAAGTTTTAAGTTTCTATTTCCTCTCAACTGTTCTCTACCCCTTACCCTAACCGTGAGTAACCACTAATCTACTTTCTATCTCTATGGATTTGCCTTTTCTGGGCACTTCATATAAATGTCTCCAAACTCACGTGTTGAAATTCTGCTGTGATGAGATTAATAGGGTGAAAACTTAGACTATGGTGTTGAAAAGTGGAGCCTTTAGGAAGAGATGATGATTAAGGTCAACAGAGTGGAATTCCCATGATTGACTCCTGGTGAATTTATGAGGAGAGAGAGTGAGATAGACAGAGACTGAAGGACACAGCTGTTCTGCTCTACTCTTGCCTTCATGATGTGATGTCTTGGGACTCTGTAAGGCCTTCCTCCCACTCCAGATATTGTCTCTGGAACTTAGACCTCTAAAATGTGAGCTGAAGAAACTTCTATTTTTATAAATTACCGAGTTTCAGGAATTTCCTGTTATTAGCAACAGAACAGATGACAACAATCGTCAGCCAGCTTCTCTCTGGTTTCTATACAAATTCTTCACTGAATCTGCTAGAACCAGGGTCACTGATTATTCTAGGCAGCTCAGGCTGCTATCATAAAAATACCACATGCTTGGCAGCTTACTCAACACAAATTTATTTTTCATAGTTCTGGAGACTAGAAGTTCAAGGTCAGGGGCCCAGCTTCATCCGGTTCTTGGTGAAGGCCCAATTCTTGACTGATAGTCAATCACCTTCTTGCTGAATCCTCACATAGGAGAGAGATCATTTCTTGTGTCTCTTCTGATAAGGGCACCAATCCATTCGTGAGGGCCTCACCCTCATGATCAAATTACCTTCCAAAGGCCTCACCTCTCAATATCATACTAAAGGCCTTCTGTCTTTTTGTTCAGCGTATGACTCTGTCAATGTTCTTTCTGGTTCTGACCTTGCATCACTTTTCTCTCATTTACAGATATTTCCAGGGTGATCTCAACTAATTCAAAACTGCTTCATCTATCCCCATAGACTGATGATGCCCAAATCTCTATATCCAGTTCAGGTAGCTCCATGAAGCCACAGATACTGAATTGTTGATTAAGAAATTATACAGTTAGAAAGGTGCTAAGTGACTAAAGGATATAGAAACACAGTAAATGGATGTGAAACTGTATATAGAGTGTGTGAAAGAATAGAGTGTGAGGAAGGACATTTAAAAGAACAATAGAGAGGCAAAGCACTAATGGGACAAAGAAATGTGATATTATCTGTTGAAGATAATTTTGTAGTTTTATCAACTGGACTAGGGAAAAACGTTCACATGTTGAAATATTCACTTTGTAAGCTAAATAACATGATTGAATGTATAAAAGAAAATGAAATTAAAAATAGATAAAAAAGAAAGGTGCTAAGCGAGGGTCCTACTAGGATAAAATAAGATACTTTGGTCTAAATATCGATCTATTTAACTATGAGAAGATAGACTTGGGACCAGCAGTTAGCATAATGGCTATGTCTCTGGACTCCCATGTAGTGGACTGTGGTTCACATCCCGGACCCGGTGACTTAAAACTCATGCCAGGCGCGTGTGCGTGCATGCCCAAGATCCCAAGAGGAGAATGGAGGAGAAGGGATTGCGGCGTGACCATACCCCCTGGGGGGTGATTTCTCGCTTTCTGTCTCTCTGTCTCTCTCTCTCTGTCTGGTGAGTGCACACGCCCTATAGCAAAAACCTCTCCAAAAAAAAAAATATACTGGTTATTACATGCTTATCACTAAGATTTAATTTGTTAATTATTTAATTTTATGTATTATTACTAGTTTTGACTGGAGAGAGAAAGTGAGAAAGCAGTCTGCCAGGTCTAGGACTTGGACCACAGTCAGCCATGTGGGAGTCTAGTACTTTAACCACCATGCCACCTACTGGCCCCAAGATTTAATATTCTTGAGGGAGTTGTTGACATGGATTCTTAGTTTCTTTTCATTTTAGTTGAAACACACTGCTAATTTAATTTTTTCACATGTGCCAATATATTTATAGAATTTTAATTGTTACACAAAAGCTTTTTCTTCCTAAGCTTCCATCTTTTTTTTGCCAATGAACCTTGGAATAATTACAAGGATCCTTCTGGATAAACATGTCCCTTTAAATCACCTAATAAGACCAGTAACCAGATATTTTACTTGTCACAGTTAGTAAAATATGTGATTTGTTGTCATCAAATATTTTTATTTTTATTGAATTAAATTATGTTCCCAGAACTTAAATTAACTTTTTATAGAGTTGATAGCCTTATAAGAAATATAAAGAATTTTATATTACTTTCCTTCAATCACCTTTTAAATGTTTCTCTAGTTCTATTTAATTATCTGTAATACTTGCATTAAAATAGGTAAATACTAAGAATTCTATGTATGAATTGACATAAATCATAAATTTTCAATGTGTGGTTAATTTGGATTGTGGGGCAGGTTTGTTCTCAAAAATTAATTTTGTAATGAGGAAAATGTGAACACACAAAAAAAAGATGGTTGCTTTGTAGCTACTTTTAAATATATGACAGTATTTAAATAACCTTTTTTTTTTTGGAGAAGTTTTTGCTATAGGGCGCGTGCACTCACCAGACAGACAGACAGAGACATAGAGACAGAAAGCAAGAAATCACCCCCCACGGGGGATGGTCACGCCACAATCCCTTCTCCTCCATTCTCTTCTCGGGATCTTGGGCACGCACACACACGCGCCCCGCGTGAGTTTTAAGCCACCGGGTCCGGGACGCAAACCACGCTAGACTACGTGGGAGTCCAGTGACATAGCCATTATGCTAACTGCTGGTCCCCATAACCATGTTTTTAATCCAAAAACTCAATTATATGTGTTTTTAATATTTTATTCACTTTTGACAAAGTAATATAGCATATGAAAGAAAAATTAATGTACCAATACCTAGCTTGTCATAAGTTAGCCAGTGTTTAAGTGAATGCATGTTTTTATTTAAGTGAATGCCGGTTTTATTTTATATTATTTGTGTGTATGTGTAAGTGTATGTGTGCATATATATATATGCCTGTTTTATTTTATATTATTTGTGTGTATGTGTAAGTGTATGTGTGCATATATATATATGCCTGTTTTATTTTATATTATTTGTGTGTATGTGTAAGTGTATGTGTGCATATATATATATGCCTGTTTTATTTTATATTATTTGTGTGTATGTGTAAGTGTATGTGTGCATATATATATGCACACATACACACACACACACACACACACACATGTAAAATCTTTGGAAACTTGCATAACCCTGCCTCAATAAATTATTTGAGCTTAGCCATGTCCTAGCCACAAAAATGTGGAGAAATAATGTCTAGACAGTGGAATTTTGTACTAGGCCTTTGAATAGCCTTACGTTATTATTTATTAAAGACATTAAGGGAAGTTTATAGTGAAATTTTCTGGGCCTCATTTTAGTTTCAGTTCTCTCTTGTCTGTTTTAGTATGCCTCCAAGACAGTGTGCTGGCTTTCTGGAAGCATGGGATGCAGGGTAAGAGCTTCAAGTCAGATGAGGTAAGGCGTCTCAGATTGCCTTCACATTTCCCACTAGGATTTTAAATGTGGAGACGTTCATTTTATGCATTTTATCTCTGAATCTACATTACTATATTTAGTGCCTTTAGTGCTGTGAACCAGTAGACCAAAAGAGCCAGTCTCTTCCCTTCATAAAAAATTACACAATTTCATTCTTCTAATTTGTAATTTGTAAATGTGGTTGCTAAGCTTGCTTAAACCTTTCTAAGTGTAATAAGTGTTTTCCGTAATCTACTAATGGGTAGCATCTTTGTTGACATCATGTTTAAAAGCATTAATTAGTATGTATTAGATCACAGGACTGAGGAGAATCTAAGAAAATTAACTATTTAGTAAATATTAAGTACCAATATTGTGTTCAAGACAGTATTACATTGTCTTATAATATTATGTCCTAATTACAAACCTCTTAGAGGATTCATTGACTTAGAGAACATTCTCTACATATCTATTGAGAGAGGGAAGAAAATTTTAATAAGTCAAGTAAACAATCTTTTGTCACTTTAACAATCATGATTCTAGAGACAAAGAATACTCAAACAAGACAATGTGTTAATAAAGGTTTTTATGTCCCTAGTGTTGTTTTAGTTTGGATTCTTTAAGAAGCAAATCTAAGATGCAGATCACTTATTTGGGAATACTTTCTTTTGGGTTATCAGGAAATTCATGATCCATTTTTGCATAGAAAAAAGTCATGACTTTCCCGACAACGTAATAGAAAACAAGTGATAGGATGAGGAATGCAAAGTGGAAAGAGACCAGAAACCCATACAGAGCACATTAATAAACTAGTTTCCTCTAACGGTAACCTGGGTTTAATCTGGTGTGAACCCTGAGGAATGGTGTAGAATGAGCCTCAGGACTGACTTGTTTGCAGGAGGCTACAGCGTTTATGCACCAACTCCTGCCCCCTGTTGGTTAAGAGTTGTCCCTGGAGGCACAGATGCCTCACACTGAGCACCTTCGGCTGCTCTGGAGAAAACAGAGCAGAGAAGCTCTGTAGCATGCCCTGATGTGAGACTGCCCACCTCAGCTGTGCTGAAATCTGACGGGCCACAAGGTGCCTCTTCAAGCAACTGCACTGTGATATAAGGAAAGAAGAGCAGGGAGAGGATCTCGGGTCTGCCGGTTCTACCAGCTATATGACTGAACAAGTTTCTTAACCTCTCTGAGCCTTACTTTCCTCCTCAATGAGAAGTACAGTGCACTTCACAAAGAGTACTTCTAAGGAAAGTCTGACCCATACCAGATGGCCCATAAATGCTGGTTCATTTCTTTTTTTTTTAAAATTTCCCCGAAAGGGGAATTTTATTGATTACTTTGTTCTCTTACAAACAGACCCAACTGTAATCAAATGAGGTGAACATTCACCTCAAAATTTTGTCGTCTTCATAATAGAAAAGATGAGGCTTAGAACTGGATCACGTGATCCTTTTTCTTTTTATCTCCTCTCAGTTCAAAATGCTTACATCTCTTGATAGCCAGCATTCTCTTAGATCTGCAGCTGGGCTCAACACATTCAAGCCTCAGCACAATCTTCTTTGTAGTTTTTGCCTTTTTCAGGAAAATAGGCTTAGTCTGTCCACCATAGCCACTCTGCTTCCTGTCATAACATCGCTTTCCCTGAGCACACAGAGAATCCTTGCCCTTTTTGTACTGTGTCACTTTATGAGGTTGGTGCTTGTCACACTTCTTACAGAAGGTCCGGCGGGTTTTAGGGACGTTCACCATGCTTGCAGG